>NC_031497.1:9726437-9837763 GCF_000237925.1 Schistosoma mansoni
CCTGCTCTCGCGAGATTCGCACCCAGGACCTACCAGTCTCGAGCCGAAGCCCTTAACCGATAGACCACTGAGCTGGCATCCAACGGTGTTAATGTCTAGTGTTTCCGGGTTTTCCATGGTGGTCTAGCTTCAATTGACTCACGCTTTCAACTATGATAAATACTAAATCTCCACAAAACCCCTTCTATGATTAATATATGTTTAGAACTCATTCATAATTATTAATGACTAGACAGACACGAATGACTTTATACAGGATGTGATCTTGACTAGATATACAGTCCAATTAGGTGAATGCATCTGCTCACAATTTTATCTTAGTTAATCATCAAATTTATTAGTTGAATTCATGAGTCGATTAAAGCTTGACCACCATGGATAACCTGAAAGCACTGAACGGCCGTTCCGTCCTAGTATGGGACTCCTCAGCAGTGCTCATCTAGCAACTATTAAATTGCTACAATCTCCACAAAACCCCCTTTCTGATAATCATAAAATCCTAAAATATATTACCATTGTTCTCGTTTAACTTGGTACATCAAAATCTTTATTAGCTTCAAGTGGCAAACAATCACTTCCAGCCTTAGCACCGTATACTATAGAAACTATTTGTACGATTTTCCTACACAGTTTGTAACGTATTCAAAATCATATGCCATAAACTTCTAGTTCCGAGTATCAGATAGTCTTAATCTCACTAATGTGTTATTTCTGACTGTTGTCGACTGCTTTCACCACTACCAAGTGTGATTGCAATCTATGTGCTTATTGAACAGTCGGCTCACTTTATTTTATCGGTCTTTTCTTTTCCTGATAACCCCACATACTGCTTCTCACACTCCCCCAACACACAAGGTGCCTTTAGCCTAGACAAAAACATTCCAAAGGTTGAAATTTACTAGCTATTTGTCTGTTCCGATGCAACTGGTGTTCGTTTTGTGTTGTTTATTTTATCTTTAATACTACGGTTATTAAGGTAGAAAAGTTATTAGATCTTGATTATTGTTCATCATTCAATTACTTAACTGACTTTATTCAAAAGTTTGTGCATAAATCATTAGAAAACTCTTATATTTACAAGTACAATGTTCAAAGAGATTTCCATCAAAAGCTAAGAGACTCAAGTGTAAAATCAATGAAAACCAAAGAGCATTGAATATGTGTTTCGTCCATGTTGATAACTCAACAGTACAGATTCACACTCTCAAACAATATTGAACACATAATTTCAAGTGTTACAGAGAGTAAGATTAACATTCAGACATTAGAATAGAATCCAACGATATACTTAATCAAATCCGACCAATTCATGATATGTTAGAATCCTTAACCAATAGTGATACTGATCTGCTACTATCTCATACATGATTTGATTGACTTGAGAGGATAAGATTTGTAAAAGCAACTTCTCCGGTAAATTTTTAAACTTAATCATGTTGGTCAGGTTAAGAATGCTAAATTGTTGTTACAAATAACCTATGGCGTCGGTTGTTATGTCAATCCCACATAGATTATTCTAGCTTCCGGACAGGCTAGTCAACCATGACTGTTTTTATGTAGGCGTATGCGAGTGCATTTCTTATCTTACTCATCACATGTCCGTAACTTATTTTTGTCTGACTAAATATCGATTCACGCTTGGTTAAATCGAGTTAGCTCACATGCCTGCTCCACTGCGCGTCATTTCTCTTCTCTTCGCTTCTTCGATCGTTTGTTTGGATCAACGATTGTATGAAATACACGTATTCGAAATTCATTCTCGTATTTGACTTATTTACTACCGTTATTCACTAACATGAGGTAAGTCGATAATTATATGCGAGGATTGGCGACATGTACAAGTGGATAACGATAATCATACGATCAAATAGGAGTCAGATATTACAGGTTCACTAAAATCTGAGTATTATCATCTAAAAAACGTCAATATGGATTCAGTTAATTTTCGCATTAGTAAAATGTAGTAAAATACTAGTATAGTAGTGACTTAAATACAAGTCAGAATTACACACAAGGTTAGTCAGTAAATAACGACAATCTTATATAATACCAATGGTTACCAGTTCAACTGTATTTAGAAATCGCTGAGATAAAGAAACGAAACAAATACACTTACATTAGTTAGTCATGAATACCATGAAATATATAACACACGTTCATTGGTTCAAATTGCCACAGTTTTATCACATCATCATAGAAAGAGAAAATAAACTGAATGAAAACTGAGGTTTGAAATGATGGTGTAGTGAATGAGAATCTGGGTGGAGACAATCTAATGTATTTATGTACAAATTACAGACTATCTCACTAAAATCTGATAACCATGCAGTAAACAGTCAATTTGCAAAATAACAATCAATTGTCTCAATCTTGACTGTTCCTTCTGCAAATATCAGTTCATCTTCTCTAATTTCATTGTTCACACATTTCCATACTGATTGCGCTTCCTGTTCTTTCCTTGTCGATCTTCTGCGAAAATACATTCTATGTCTGACCATCACCATATACTACTTATGTGGATATAAGTAACCCACACCACAATGGTAGAAAAAAGGGACACAAAACATGTAGTTCCAAAGGAGTGAGTTAGGGCAAGTGATAACAAGTAGTGGGTAAAACTGATACTAGAGATACTAGAGAATGATAAATAATGACTACTTCTGTGCCGGTGTGAATGGTTTCAAGACATATTACCTGAGTTATTCTTCTAGTGATTATCATTATCTCGCAGAACAAAATTATACAGTTTAAAAATACTTGCATTATAATCTAAATTTTCTTCTGAGGTGATGTCATTTCTTCGTTTGGCTTCCTGTAACATTATTCAGCTCATCAACATAACTGATTGCTAAACCTGAGTAATATATATCTAAGTGATTTCGGTCGATGAAGATGCACACCTTCAACAACAGGTTGTTTATCTTTAACTAGTGATATGCATCAAACCCTAGTCAATACTTATATGATAGTTTTATCATACGTTGACAATGTTTTGAAAACATCTGTAGTCAAATTTCAGCAACCTACGCTGGTCGTCCGTCATTTTAATTCAATTTTAAAAGACATACAACAATACAAACTAAATTGTTTAAGAATTTATTTACTGTTTGACAGTCAGATAACATCTCATCCGTAACGCAGATGGCTAAAATTAAGAGAGTTAAAGTGTTCTCTTGTATCTATAAAATGTACTCACAAGACCCATTGGGATTTCATGTAAAAGTAAAACCAGTGAGACGTCTAATTACATCTTCTGTTATCATGTCAGACTCTGAAATAAATAAGTCTTTGTGCAAAGTTTGTACTTACAGGTGTGAAAATACATTTCATAAATTGTTACATTATTGCTCAAGAGGTTTAAAAAATTGTATTTAGTTGGAGTATTCGTAAAACATTATCATAAAGTATGCGTACTCCAAGTTAATTAGAAATTTTCTTGGTAATATATCAGTTTTTGAAAATTCAGATGACATAAGTATTATCTCTAGGAACATATCTATAATGATACTGAAAGAAAATGGGGATAGAAGCATATCGTTGTCAAATATCATAGGGTAATTATATTATATGTATTATATTATATGTATATTCATATCCCATTTATTACAAGCTATTATTTGACTTATTAGTTACTGTTATATGATTTACTATTTTCAAGTTATTCTCAATCTATTAGTCACAGTTTCTCACAATCACAGCCGGTTTTTGGCTTGATCTTGTAAAAATGTTAGTTTCTCTTTTATGGTGTGATGTGGTCTGATTTATTTGTATATAAACCCAGTATGTTAGGAATATATGATTCGTATCATGGAGGCTGATATTGGTGTTCTGAACTAAACCGGCTAGGTTAGGAGGAAGGCTTTTATTCCCTGTGGGCCAATAAGAACTCTAGTTTGCTCGTATAGGTTTACGCGCTCTTAGTCTGGTTGTATAATTCGGTGTCTCTTATTGGCTGTCGTAACACGTGATATAATTAATCGGGCGTAAGGACACAACGGTACTCGTAGTTTTTAGTTGTTACCGATATAATGGTTAAGGAATTTTATTTTACTGAATACTTTTAATTTCAACTATTCATATATTATACTTTATTCAAAAATTATAGATTAATAAATTCTGATAATTAGTACATGTGTATGAATAAGTGTGCTATTAATAAACGTTTAGTTACAATATTTAATTCGGTCAAGTTATACGTACCTTAAATAAAAATTTATTATCATTATAACTAAGGAGACAATAAGATTTCATTGTTTTTTTTTTAAAACTTGCAATGTCTTAAGCTTATCCTGTTGTTGATATTTTGACTGAAATTCGATCAATCTTGGTTGGGATACGTGTATCCTAGTGGGGATCACCTTGAAATAGTTATTATGTTACAAGTTCATTGTGTTATAAACAGTTATTGAGCTCAATATACAGAGATAATAAAAAGTCTTATTCTGTAAATAAAATTTTAATCAATCTTTTTACGGATTAAATCTTATCCAGTTTCTACATCTTTTTCTAGTGTTGATCATGAAAAACATTTAAAACAAGAAATTATTTCTTCAATAGTTTGTTTAATAAGTATTTCTATAGAGCTGACTAAGTTTAAAGATACTTGAGCGAGACTATAATTTATGGACGAGCAATTCAGAAGCGTTTGAGGGATTCAAGGTCACGGTGCTGATCTCAGTACCTGGTGTTCATGTACGATCGGTTCACAGAGGATTTTAGAGATGTGACAACTGAATGCTTACAATAACTTGGACTCCTAAGAAGTCCCTTTATTTGTAATTGCAGTAAACAAATGACTTTTAGACCTTGTGCAGACTACCGTGATGTTGTCCTTTGATGTAACATATGTTGAAGGAAGACGTGTGCTAGAATAGGGACCTTCTTGCTCGATCCAGATTGAGACTAAGGCATATTATAATAATTGCCGCGAACTGTATAATAAAAGCGCCAGTAGCATTGGTTGCAATAATCGCAGATGTTACTAAAGCTTCGGCTGTTTAGTGCTATGGGTATTTTAGAGATATATACGTAGTAAAAATGACAAGCTTGCACGACCGGAGTACACACAAACAATATTGAAGCTATGTGGTCGAAGCTGAGTTTTCGCGACTTTCTCATGGCTCCAGAGACCGACTATTATGGAGCCATATGGATGATTCCCTCTAACGTATGCATTACGACTTTAAAACCTTTGAACCCCTTTCTAACCTTTACAGGTTTTTGGACCATGTAAAAGAAGTGTATCCACTTTAATTCTTTGGTTTTGTATATTTTACTCTATTCTAGCTGTTTCCTGATTAACTAATATTTCTCAAGGTCATTTTAAATTCGCTCAAAGGTTATCCGTAAATTATAATCTCGCAGATACATGTTAAAATATAAGAAAAACTGATTGCAAGGTAAAACTTCCGGGAGTAGAATATTTTATTCTCTTATAGACAAGTTAATGAGTTGTAATTTATCAGTTTCAATAGAAAATGAGGTATTCATGTTTTATTCTGATAATTATCAAATCATTTTTAGCATTAATGTCGGTCACAAAAACTTGATCAATAAGTTTGTCAATTTCAGCAGTGAAAGTTTATCGTTCTGTACAATAAATGTACATCATATGAATCAGTTGGTAACAAAAGTTTCAAGATGTTATTTGGTGAGATTTCATCTTCACAATTACAGTTATTTTTTATTCCGCCTGACATTACTCATGGATGAAGAGCAATAATTCACAAGAGAAGATTCTAAAACTATGATGTCCTTCTAGTCTTTTCGAAAATGGTAGAAATTTATTAAGAGATAAATATTTACAACCTAACAGTAATATTTTCTTGAAAAGTGTAATTTTTATTACATCGTACTAGTCAGTAGTATATTCCGACTATGTATGATTCCTGATTAAATCTCATGAGTATTTTTTACTATTTAACAGGATATTTATTCATCTACGACACAAAATGATATAACCGAATGAATTGATACAAACAAAAAGGTACATACTGTATTGAGTAACAAGAATTACGAAATGGTTAAAGTATACTAGACTGACAGCCTTCAGTGAGTCAATCGAAATCAAGATAGTGCCTCATGGATTTTTACACGAAATTGAAAATACCGTGAAAGATAACTTGCATGTTATTATAAACTAAGGAAAAAAGGTCATATTCGGTTATTAAGATGCTCGAAGTTAGCGAAAACATCCATTACGTAATCAGAAAGTGAATTTGACATGTTGCTTAAGTTAAATTATCAGGAATATCTGCTCCTGCTATAGATTTTATGTTCGAGTATTTGGTATGATTCAATGCACAGTAAAAGATTTCTGTACAGTTACTTAATATTCTTCTACTCTAAATCTTATTCTTAACTTTCTTAAGTTTATCAGCAAAAGGGTGGCAAATCTTTGTTGCATTATAGCTGATGTCAGTTGGTGACGTAAACCCTATGAGGTTATAGCCCCAAGTCAGAACTCTGGGGAGACTATTAATATGTAAATTTAGCCTTTTTCTTTCACTACAATCAATAATTCAACAAGTAAAGGTTAATTAATCATATTTAAACCACTACTCCGCTGTAATTTTATTGCTTTCCATAGTTAATTGTTTTGTAATTAAACACTGTCTCCTGATTGACTTCTAAATGGTTCAAAGTTATCGGTGCAATATGCCCTTACAGATCGAGCCACAACATACAAACAACCCAAACGTGATTTTTAGTCAATCAGGATGCAGGTAATGAGAATACTCAATATACAGCATAGTAAATCGAAAACGGGTATTTGGCGTTGGGATTAAGATTTAGGGTTAGAAATCGAGTGATAGGATACTTCGTATTCATATGGATATTTATTCAGTTACTTCTTCAATTTGGAAAATCGAGTACCTTCGGGAATTCATAGAACATGGTCTCTATTCTTTAGTCTCCTCATATTTATTAATATTTAGTGTCTTAATATTGTTAGGGTTTACATAGCTCCTAATAAAGTACAAGTCACCTGTCATTATATTTCGCGCAACAATCCACTAGCCGTTATCAGCAATATGACTGGTTTGTCGGCATGATGTACTTTTAACATACGAAGTGATAAAAAACAAGGTTGTTTGTTCCCTAGTATTCTACACCTATGATACAAGAATATCAGAAGACAACACTTGACATATGATTGGTAAGATTTACTGTATTGCGAAAATACAACCCATAAACACGAATATATAACCCACAAAGAATTGGTCAGATAATTTATGCTCACTGGTTTTGTTGTGAGCAAAAACACTAGTTGGGGACAATCGAATGTACTTAAGCACAAATTACAGACTATCTCACTAAATTCTGATAGCCATACAGCAAACAGTTAATTTGCAAAATAACAACCAATTGTCTCAATCTTCACTGATTTTTCTGTAAATATCAGTTCATCTTCTCTAATTTTCCTAACAATTGCGCTTCATTTCAGTTCTTTCCTTGTCGATCTTCTGCCAAAATACATTATATGTCTGACCATCACCATATACAACTTATATGGATATAAGTAGACCACACCACATTTTCATAATAGAATAAATTATAGAATGATAGTACACAAACCATATGGCAGTATAAATCTAACTTAGACGTACAACTTAGTAGACGAATTGAAAAGTTAATATTTAATCGAACTATTATCAATCAGAAGTTTCTTCTTTACATTTACTAACTATACTATATATATATCAAATAAGATAATCAGTATTTGTAGGACCGAATTGTAACAGTAACTAATCAAACTAGTACATAATTAATTTCCAACATTCACTACTTTTTAATTCACTGTAACATCACCATGACAATAATAAGTGGTTTGAAGCAGTACGTAATCGAATGATATTACTAATTAAACATTGAATGATCAAAATCTACCATAGTGTTCGTGATTATTCACCGAAAATTTTTAAAGGAAAGTATATTATACGGGTATTTATGTGCTCGAATATAGTTTCACTCAAAGTTCTAGCGAATTTTTTATTGTGTATATCAGTAGAATGTTATGACGCAAAAATGTCTTTATGATTATATTTTACTGGATAGAACTTTCTGAGGACGGAAATTCGTCATAAGGCAAATCGCTTATACATGATCATAACTAAAATGACGCAAACACGAAGATTTTTACTCAAACATGGCTTTTGAAAGCAGAAGACACTTATAAGTTACTGAAACGTAACCATAGTTATCTTTGAAATAGTAATCACGGACCTACTCTAACACTCAGTGATATCTGGAACAGTAGATTAGGAGCAAGCTATGGGCAGCGAAGCCAAGGTGTGACTATCGGTCCGGAAATTTGGTGGTTCATAGTCCAACAGACTTCTCTGGAAATTTTATTACCTCTTAAGCCAACGTTTGGAAATATATTTGTCTTTACTGTTTAGCCATTAATCTTCTCAGATTATATTATTATTTATTTAATCACATATATATTGGTACAAAGGGCACCGGATACATATGCGCCACACAAAATAATGAGAATGGGAGAAGGAAGAAGATGCGTATATATAAAAGAAGGAAAAAAAAGGAGAAGAGTAATGATGGGGGGAACTGAATGTACAACCAGAAGAGCTCTCTCAGTTAGGAAAGTTATAGCCACTCTTTATGAAGAAAGTAGAAGAAGGTTACAGCAGGCTCGCCACTGGCTTCTATTCTGAGCCATATCCGATAACGTCTCTAGCCACTGTGTTGCACCATCTCTCAGACCCCAGCCAGGGAGTCGTGAAGGACCAACAGAAGCTAGCCCTTTGCAGCTCTCTTTCATGCCACGACACCATGTCATACAATGACCTCCTCTCCGCTTTTTCCAACCAGTCCCAGAGTCGGCAAATAATGCACGACGTGGAAGCCTCTGGGACGGCATTCGTAAAACATGTCGAAGCCACCGAAGTCGGTGTTTCAAGATGGTAACACCAATCGAATTATCGTCTCTGCGCCCGAACACACGATGCCGAACCTCTGCATTACTAACATGGTGTTGCCACTGTATGTCAGCAATCCTTCGGAGACAACGATGATCGAACACAGAGAGTCGTCTAACATCCTCAACTCGGAGAGGCCAGGTTTCACAAGCATAGAGCAAAACTGCTCTCACCGACGCGTTGTAGATCCGACCTTTTACAGCCAGACTAACATCACGAAGGCGCCAAAGATGGCCCAGATTGGCATAAGCCGCTCTGGCTTTCATTATACGTGCATCAATCTCATCACTCACGCCCCCACCAGCACTTATATAGCTACCTAGATACACGAACTTCTCAACTACTTCAATCTGCTCACCATCCAGGGTGAGTACAGGATGAGAATCCTGCCAGTCTTGTAGGAGTACTTTGCACTTGGAGGGTGCAAAGCACATACCGTACCTGCGGACACTGATTGCCAACTGATTAAGTGCGGATTGTACGCCTTGGGCATTATCGCACAATAAGACAATATCATCCGCATACTCGAGGTCGAGAAGTCGTTCTCCAGGCAACATATCCACACCGCCATTACTTACATCCATCAGAGCTGTTTCCAGGATGTCGTCGATGGCAAAGTTGAAGAGGAATGGTGAGATTGGGCAACCCTGCCTAACCCCACTGCTCGAATGGAACAAGGGAGAAAGGTGGTTGTATGCCCTCACTCTGCCTGAGGTGTTCGTATACAGGGCCTTTAAGATGTTAATGAACTTCTCAGGCACACCCTTCTTCAATAGACAATCCCAGAGAACAGTCCTGTCCAACGAATCGAAGGCCGCCCTGATATCAAGAAACACTACGATTGTTGGCCTGCGATAAGTATGACGGTGTTCTAACATTTGGCGGAGGGTGAAGATGTGATCAATGCATCCTCGACCAGAACGAAAACCAGCCTGCTCCTCGCGAGTCAATCGTTCTCGGGTTTTAAACAACCTACGAAGAATGATAGAAGCCAATAGTTTGGACGCAATCGGAAGTAGACTTATCCCCCGATAGTTATTAAAGGAACAACGTGAACCCTTTTTAAAGATAGGGACGACTATTGACTCATTCCAAGATGTTGGAACACTTTCTTCCTCCCAAACCTTTGCAAACAACACCGTCAGTTCCTTAGCCAGAAAGTCATCATCATCTTTAAAAAGAGCCGGAGGTAAGTCATCTGGGCCCGGTGATTTGTAGCGCTTCAAGAGTTGGAGTTCCTTGCGGACTTCCGCCTCGTTTGGTGGATCAGTCGTCACCGGCCATGGGGGGCAGGACAAACTGGTCGATGTTGCCGGAGCAGCAGGCCAGTTGAACGGCCCTTCGAAAAATTCAGCCCATCGTCCAAGACGTCGAGAGATGTTAGTGATTGGCATCCCGTCATCCTCGTAGATTGTTTCACTCACACCAGACTTCTTGCTGCCAGTGGCTCGGATGAGTTGGAAGAGCTTCCGGCAGTTACCAGATGCAGCTGCTGCTTCCATCTCATTAGCACGCTCCGACCACCAGGCTTCTCGGTCCTTACGCAAGCTTTGCCCAATTTCATTACGTAACAGCCTTCGTTTGTGGTCATACTCACGGTCACCCGGAGTAGACCGACGGGCTTCCATCAGTTGTAAGGAGCCAGAAGAAACCCAGTGCTTGTAAGCGGGACGTTTCGCGAAGCCGCAAGCGGCTTTACTCGCCATTTTCATGGCGTCGTGAAGATGCAACCAATGCTCATCTATACTTTTCGGTGGGATGGTAGCTAGCCTAGAAGCTAGCTCCGCTCGATACTTACTTGCAACAGAAGTTGCAGCCAGTTTACTAACATCGATCCGTTGGTGGTGGTCAATCCTTCGGCCACTGAAAAGTGAGATTGGCGCAGACCAGGGCATGATCAGACTCCAGATAGGTACTCCAAAAGGAGCGGCAGTCTTGTACACAACCACGCCAGCGGTAGCTGATCGCGATGTGATCAATCTGAGTCCAGGCTTGGGATGCAGAGGGAGGACGCCAGGTAGCACACCGGCGATGACTGTGCCGGAAGTTAGTGCTGGCCAGAAACAGGTTGTGGTCTGTGCACAGTTGCAGCGAACGGTCCCCGTTATCTGTCCTGAGACCAACAAGTCCCCATCGGCCACCTAAACGACTCTCTTCTGTGCCTAGACGCCCGACCTGAGCATTCAAGTCTCCGGCTAATACTACAATATCTGTCGAACGCGCTTTCTGGAGAAGAACTGTTAACTGGTGGTAAAACTCATCCTTGATTGCATCCGGGCTGCAATCTGTCGGGGCATAGGCGGAGATGACGAAAAGACACCGATTCTCACGCCGATTTCTTCTCACTTTGATGGAACTTTCTAATCTAACAGCACATAACCGACTGTTAATGGGGATCCAATCGATTAGTGTTGCCTCAGCCCTAGTGCTTAGTGCGACACCAACGCCAGCAAGACCAGACGAAGATGCCACAGGGTCCCCGGATAAGCGCACGTGAAACAAGCTTTTCGAGGCGACAGATGGAGAGCGGATTTGTAGTACTTCACTAGAGTCTTGAATACGGGTCTCGGATAGACAACAAACGTCAACATTAAGACCTTCCAAAGACATAGACAGCCCTATCTGTTGTCTGATCTGCATTAGTGTGCGAACGTTGGAGGAAGCCAGCTTGAACGGCGTACGTGGTTTCAGAAAGACTGCTTCAGTATTCATAATCGGTGGAAGCATTCACTTTCAACCAGACAGTGACTGGAGATCGTTTAGATAGGACAGATTTTCCACCAAGAGCGAGCTGCTGCATAAGTTGAAAAGTAAGGTTACACAAATTGGGGATAAAAGGGGGTGAATTAGCGATATGGTAAATAATAATAATAATAGTAATAATGCAAATTGAATTGTTTCTTGTATGAACGAGAATATAATTGTCAGCTGAATGTTCCATTTCATTTATTTGCGAGAGGGCTGTGATACTGCCCGGGTGCCCAAACCGAAGCAGGTGGTTTTCTTAGGGGGCCACACCCGGAGCCTTTGACCTAGAGGTCTAATCCACAAGGCAATGGAGCATCGTGAGGAGATGCAGTCCCATGGTAGCCGGTGACCAACAACAGGTTCATTCGCCATTCGTTCCATCAGGATACTGGAGCCCATGTGCACCATTGGTTTGGAATCAGGGTTTTCCAACTCCCCTAGGTGGACTCGCCTTGTCCACCAACCCGGTTATAGCGCCGGACATTCGCTTTTCGTCCTCTCACTTTCGTAAGCAACACCCCCGCCACGAGAAGGCAGCGAGTAGGACTTCCCTGGCAGAGGCTATATATTCGCGTGGCCATGTGAATATATAGCCAGATTATATTGTTACTTCTATATTAATTCCTAAGGAGGGAATGTATAGTCAAGTTTATGATCTTAGATAGTTCTTGTTATGTAATTATTTTCTATCGCATTGATCACAATTTCACCAATAATACTTTATCAGTTTAATTACTTACACTCGCTGGCTGAGACTATGTAACATCATTTTCTATGATGCTATTCATCATAGACTCCAGATGAATTAAAATCAACAGTTTTTCAGTCCATAATGAAGTTACTACTTCTGTTTATAGCAACACAAACCAGTTCAGATTATCATTATTATCACGTTTAAAAAAAACAATACATTAATGGCTTTAATTTTTATTATGAAAATTTGTTAAACCAAACAAAAACCAACAGTTGGTTATATCTATCCAACAAATGAAGTGATGGAAATTTTTATTTATCATGGTTTTTCTATTGTTTGTGGAAATCCCCATTTACACACTTTCTTTACTTTTTAAAATTATCCACATCAATCAATGAGAAGAGAAAGACAATGGTCTCAACATAATAAAGCAGAAGAGATGAACAAGTAAAGATACGTCTTTGTATATAAAAATCATTTTTCAAAAAAAACAAAACACTTTGTGATATAAACAACCAGTTATTTTATGTGGATTAATAGAAAAAGTAATGCAACGTTCATATACACAAAATGACGTTGTGAAACACTATAATAACGATCATCGGCTGTACAAAATTTTAAGCTTATCAAGAGGGCAAACAACCGTGAGACATTTCCGTAAAATCGTACAAAATAATATCAATGAAATCACTTTTAGGATGTAATTAAGAACAACGTGTTTGAGTAATAATTGTGTTACCTCTTCGTATAGTTTGAGTTTGACAGTTTTGTTGACCTATAAAAAGCAATAAAGAATATGGCTATTATTTTTCCTGATTAAAGACGTTACCTGTTAAAATTTAGAAGAATAATCAATGCAAACACCTCTACCGTTAAAAAGACTACTCTTTGTCGGCTACAAAATTATAGCATCTTGACTAAATTTCAACCAAAAAGTGGTTTTCGAAAATAGAATAGTTATATTTTGTTGTTTAGCTGTGTGATGCGACCGCCAAAACTAAACAAAATAAGTCTCCAAGCGTTCAATCACTAACGCTTTTTAAGTAGTTTCTATTTGCCAGGCTTTTGAACCGTTAGGTGATCAAGCTTACGACATTGTCACTTTATCTGCAAATATTCATCAACGTAGAATCTGGTACGGATGTGTATTTACTCAAGTAGTCATACAGTAAATCAGTACAGTGAGAGAGAGGAGAATTTAAATTCAATTGTCATGGAAATCTAAACACGAAAAGTATAGATCATTAAGAAGCAAATAGGAAGGAAGGTTGGAAAGTTACGAATGGTACATAACTCAAGATTTGGAGGAAAATGGAGAACAAATGCAACTGCTCAACTCTAAATGATTTAGTACTATTCCATCCAAAGCCTTCGTTCAACTACTGACTACAAATATTGCACGAGTCCCAATCAGGAAATCTACACCAATCGACTCGACTCAGACCCATAGTTAATAAACTTATGGCGCGATGCCATATTTTGATGTGACTACTCTGAACTTTTTCCCAACCCATTCAGCATCGTACATCAAGGTAGGTATTTATTATTCATGCGTTACACGTATTACATCCATCTTCAGTAGATGCAAGCGTATAACTTTATTACTCAAATTGCCATCTTTAGCTAACATAAAACACTTAACCTCAGCATTACTGGCTTGTTTAAATCATATAGGAGATATATTGAAATACAACTATGATGAGTCACTTGAAGCCTACATATGTGTTTTACATTCACGGATCATGTTTCATACAACTTACCTTGATGTCTAATAAACCCATGAGATTCATCTGATGAATGGAACATACCGCCGAATGGTGAAAAAAAGCCATCGTCATCACCATCATCGTCGTCAAATAATCCACGGAAATTGAAGAACGAACCATGATCATCAGAATGTCTGTGCTGACGAAACATATCGAAGTTTCGGAAGAAGCTATTAAAATCAAAATCTGGAGCACCATTTCCACCAGGCTGTTGTGTATAATAACTATGTCCAACACTATCATACTGTCTACGTTTTTCATCATCAGAGAGAACATCATAAGCTTGGTAAGGAAATAAATCAAGTAAAATATTGAGTAATACAAAGTGATTAGACGAAATCCAATAGATTGACTCTGAACAATAAAATAAAGTTTTGATTATTGCATTAGGTTACTAGTAGGATGAATAATAAGTACTATATTAGATACTTATCAGGATTAACTCAGTAAATATGCAGTTGATTGTTAGTGCGTGGATGTATCTCAGCAGTCAGTCAGCTACAACGTAGGACCAGGCACATATATGCATCGGTCCAAGTTGCCATACCTCACCAACACAAGACGAACACCAAATTCATAGAAGCAGTTACTTCAATGGTAGTAATATATAAAAACAAGATTGCACATAAAAATATGTGAAAGAGTTAGTTCGTAGAAAGGTATTAAGTAATTCTAACCCCACGGTTCAAGGGAATACAAAAAGTGTCTACACCCACGCCATTGTGATCGATTCTGAGCCATGTCACGAAGAGTCTCCAACCAATGGTTACGAAAGTTACGCAGACCCCAACCAAGTTGTCTGCATCTACCAACATGGCTCATACCAGAAGTTAGTGACTTCATGGACAGATGCCACGTTTTGGTTTGGACGCCTCACAACGTCATGATTCCGAGTAATACCCTGCATCTAACCTCACTATTACTTACCCGGTGATCCCAGAAGATGCTGCTAATATTTCTAAGACATCTGTGGTCGAATACTAGTACCTTACAAGTATCTCTTCCTCTTAATGGCCACGTTTTGCAGCCGTACAGTAGAACAGAACGAACTGCTGAGCAGTATACTCGTCCCTTAATTGATAGACGGATATCTCGCCTTCACCATAGGTGACGTAAGCTGGCAAAAAGCAAACGAGCTTTTTGAATCCGTGCTGAGATTTCATCAGACACCAACCCGTTAGGGTTGATCAGACTTCCAAGATAAGTGAAGTTCGATTACTTCACTCCCTATCCTTAGTTCAGGTGTTGACGCAGGTCAGTCCTGGAGCAACAATCTACATTTAGAGGGAGAAAACGCATCCCAAACATCCTTGCATTGTTACTCAGTGCTACCAAAAGACACTGCATTTTGTCAGCATCTTCACCAAACAGGACTATGCCATCTGAGTATCTCAAGTCGATAAGTAGACCTACTGGTAGGAGATCAATTCCTGAAAATTCAGTCGACGAGAGCGTCATTTCCAGAAGTAGGTCTATGATGAAGTTAAACAAAAATGGGGATAGTGGACAGCCTTGTTGGACACCACTTGAGGTTGTAAATTCAGATGACAGTTCGCCATAAGCTCTGACTCGACTGGTATTGTTCGAGTAAAGAGTCTTAGCAAGGTTTATGTACTTCTGAGGAACGCCTTTTAATGACAGACACTGCCACAGAACCTCTCGGTCGACAGAGTCAAATACTGCTTTTAAGTGAAGACTATCATTGTCAGACGCCGATAAGCATGCCTGTGTTCTAAAATCTTATGAATGGCGAATATGTGGTCGATGCAGCCACAACCATGTCTAAAGCCAGCCTGATTTTCTCATGTTTGCAGTTCACGAGTCATTGTTGGGCGCTCAATAATTATTGAAGCTAGTAATTTACATGCGATATTAGTCAAACTAATCCCTCTATGGTTATCACAGAATGATTTTGATCCTTTCCCATATATTGGGACAATTAGTGATTCTAACCAGTCAGGTTGGATTACGTCAAATCCCCATATTTTAGATAAAATATTGGTCAACTTAATCACTAAAACTGGACCACCATCCTTAAAGACCTCTGGAGTTAATCAATCTGAACCAGCTGCTCTTCCTCGTTTCAGATTAGCTATTGTTATTTTAACTTCAATTAAAGCCGGCGAGCCTACTTCAATGTTCCATTCAGGCTGTTTAGGAATGGTGGCTAGTTAAGTTGTACAGTAACTGAAGGCCAGCTGAACTGCTCCTTAAAGTATTCCGCCCATCGCTTTTAACATCTGGGCTGAGAACAGACAAGTGTCGTGTTTTTCCGAGATCATATTACGGTTGACTTCTTAATCCCAGTTTCTTTTATGAGTCTGAAAAGCTGTATTGTGTTACTTACAGACATTGTCTTCTCCATCTCTTTTGCTTTCGTTGCCCACCACTGCTCACGGTCGTTCCTTAGACTTTTGTTCAACCTAGATCTGATTTGTTTACGCTCTTCATCGTGCTCAGAGCGTGATGGGATGAGTTTACGAGAATCCATCAGTGCAATAGACTTAGTAGAAATCTACTGGTTTTTCGAGACCCTTTGGTTCAAGTCATTAATAGATGTCGCTGAGGTTTGTATATCTTTTCAAGCAATATCTGGGTCAGCCTCGTTTTCAGAACTGCCTAAGTGTGACTTCACTAGTTCCCGGAATCGATTTTCGGCTTTCTCGTCACTGAATTCAATTCTAATAGGTCTTCTTAGTGTGGTTTTCTGCCTCCAGTGAGGTGCAAGCAAATGCATGCTTGTATCAGAGCATGGTCAGAGTTTAAACATATAATCCAGAACGAGCGGCAGCCTTTTGTTGAGCCTTTCCAACGATGACTGATGGCAATATGGTCTATTTGAATCCATCGTTGGTTTGTTGCAGGGGGTCACCGTGTTAGACGATGTCTCTTCTTATGCTTAAAATTGGTAATTGTTAAAAATAAACGATTGTCTGAGCACAGTTGCAGCAGAAGGTCACCATTATCTGCTGGCTACGTCGGGATACTAAAATACCCACCTAAATGCCTTTCTGTTTGGGTTAAGCTACCTACTTGGACATTAAAGTCACCTGCTACGAGTACTATGTCGGAGCGTCTAGCTTTTTGAAGAATTTCAGAAAGCTTTCCATAAAAGTTATCTTTCACTTCATCCGAGATGCAGTCATTGAGAGCGTAGGCAGAAATGACGAGAACGCAACGATGTGTGTCCCTGTTCTTCCAATTTTTTATGGAGCTGTTTAGCCGAACAGCACATAGGCGAATGTTAACAGGGATCCATTCTAAAAGTGCTTCTTCTGCCCTCATACATAGTGCTATGTCTACACCTGCCAGTTCAAGAGAACCTGCTGTCGGGTCGCCAGATAAATGGAGGGTGTATCTCGTCGGCTCCCGTTTTGGCTAGGCAAAATCAAGTGGATGACTACGCTAGGATTCTGTATGTGTGTTTCGTAGACACAGCATACATCAATCGTACGACATTCTAGGGTCTTAGACAAGGAGGTCTGTTGGTCGATTTGACATAGGGTGCATACATTGAAGGTTCCAATGTGTAGTTTAGAGCGAGGTTTTAGTAAACTTGAGACAGTATTTCGCGCACCAGAATCGTCGGCCATGGTGACACCTGAGGAGGAAGTCGAGAGATAAGATCTAGAGTTGAAAGTCAAGGTAGGAGGAATAATAGGGATTGAAGAGGGAAATCGGTCATGAATAAAAAGTCCTGAGTGCTGTTAGGGGTATGAGGGCGGTTTTCACTTTTAGTCTTATCGTTCTTCAACCGATCTACCTGGCATGGTAGGACCTTGAGAAGCGAGTATTTCAGTCAGTTCGTCACAATAAGCAAGCCCTATCACTACGTCAAAGTAATAGCAACGGTCGGGATGTATCTCATCAATTAAGTATAGGTTCATAAGTTGGACTTTAAGCCATACTTTTAGTATGCAGGGTATATCATTTGGATACTCTGTGGAAGAGATTATTAGGTCATAACTTAGAATGGGAGTGTCTTAAGACAACCATTTGGTTTGATTAGGGCAACCGGATAGCATTACAAGCTTTACGAAATTCATGGTATTAACTCATTAATAAAATGAACATTATGGACTTAACAATTGACATCCTAATGCTTGCAAGTTATACAAACCATAATTAATGTACTATAAACAGATGTATTTCGCATCAACTTAAGTCTCACCATTATAAAAATAGGGGACAATTACTAGCTATTTTGCAAAGCGTTCGACTAATAAATACTAGGAATCTGTAGAGACCTTATAATTGTCATCGGTATACACCAGAATATTGTTAAACAATGATCTTAAGTTTTTCTTGTAAAACAACAAATAATTGGTTTAGGACGTACGCTGTCAAACTCACGCGTTTTCACTGAATGCCAGCAATCCTTCGGAGATAATGACGAACGAACACAAAGAGATCTTTGACACGCCTAACTTGGTGATGCCGGCTTTCACAAGCACGAAGCAAAACTACCCTCACTGACGCTCCGTAAACTCGATCTTTTACAGCCGGACTAACATCACCGACACACCAAAGATGGCTTAGGTTATCATAGACCACTGGCTAACAATATGTGTAAATGGACCTTATCACTAACGTTACCACCAGGATTTATTGGCTATGGAAAACTACTTAACACTATAGGGGCGACTGGCAATAAGGTACCTAGTGTCAGTGAAACAGCCTGTGAAATTGGTGTTATGGAAACTCGGGACCTTTAAAGGCACCTTGAACGCTAGATTGGATTTTAAAAGATAGTAATGACGATCAAGCTGTTTCATACTGTCTTGATTGTGACCACCGATCTCTCCAAAAAGGCTGACCTTCAAAAGGTATTCAAAATATCAGTATGAGGTCAGTAAGTGAAAACGATCTACTTCCGGCCTTCAATAAGAATAGGGGTGTAATTCAGACGAGAGATCTAAACATACTGTATGCAAAGGTGTGATTAGATTTCTTTATTTGAACACACAAACATTGATGCAAGAGGGCGAAAAATACATATGCGCCACACAATAACAATGAGGCTAGTAGCAGTCAAAATCAAGCCCAACAGGTTTCATACTGAGCATCATTTGCCAACAATGAGATTAGGAGGAATAAGTAATGATAGGTTTATAACCTGGTAGAATGGGATAGAGGATAGCTGTTTGTCTATTATGTTCCCATGACAATCCGAGACGCTATTAGACACAATTCAGCTAAAACTACGTGATTCTACTATAGGGAAAGAATTGTCTTGATATGAACTTATACTTTCTATTTCTTCATAAACTTATGTGTTATTTCTCGACAATCCGGCATATCAAAGTTGACTTATCACTAAATCAAAAATGGATCTACTACTTAACATTATCTATTGATAGTTAAAGCCCAGTTAGACGTAAACATAGAGCAATGTCATGATCAATAAACAAAATGAATTTGTGGCACGAGTTAAAAACAGTAAGTTTTTCTCGAAAAGGTCATGTAACGATCGACATATAATAAGCTTACAGCGATGAAATGATTCAACTTACCTTCAGCAATTTTCACAAACTTTTTCTGTGCGTCTTCATCTTTATTTTTATCTGGATGATATTTTAACGCTAGTTTACGGAAGGCTTTTTTAACATCACTATTCGAGGCTGATTTACTTATCCCAAGAATGTCATAATAATCTTGTTCAGCATTACTTTTGCTGAGTAAAAATTCGAGTGAAAAAATGAGTAAAACGAAATATTTCAATAAATCCTGCATGATCTGGACCTACAGTAAAATAGATGAAATGAATTTAGTTTATTGAATATTATCCTGCCAAATAAAATGGTCCTCAACTTACTATTAGGTTGTTAAGTATGAGCATATGATTTGAATTTCTGGTCTTCTGAAATTAATTCAAATGACCGAAACAATACTTAAATTTAAAGCATAATCCATGTTAAAAGACTAATATTTGAACGAAGAATATTCTTTTCGATAAATTCTCTTCAGGTTCTACAGTTATATATCCAAATTAATAATCCGAAAAATGGCCAGGTTAAAGGCAAAGTACATCGTTTAATGCATGTAAATTTAGGAATGTCAAATCAAATAGAATAAAATTGTTAATGTTGATATGACTCATATAGAATGTTAACTTGAATCTGTATATATGTAAAGTGAAAATTTAAGATCTGTGATCAGAATATAAATATGGGTCAGATAGGGTAAGAGAGATATGATAGTGCAATTACAATTCGATCGAGTGGAAGATTAAATTGTGTGAAAAATTAGTAAGACGTAATAAGGAGGGATCAATGCGAAGTGAGTGATTCATGTATAGGGGGATTAATAATGATATTTAAACAATAATAATAATCCATGTACTTCCCCAACTAGGGACAAAGCGTGGTTGTGGCTTAGTGCTTTTGATGTCCGACAACTGCTGGATCATAGGACAATTAATCTCTACTCAGTTCAGTAAGGACACCAAGATAACATAGTGATTCTACTAAAAATATGTGAACAACAGCTGAATTTGACAAAGTGTAAGTGGTCGATCAGGTTAAACGAGAGATTATGGCAAAAAACATTTGATACTAAAATTTTCTGCTCGAGACTAATGAAATTAGCGCAACAGTATCAAGTCATGTTCCATGATGTCAACTAAAAAGATATCTAGATCATTTACAGATGATTGAAACTAAATCACGACTGCGGCTGACTAAGAAACCAATTTAGCTTCCAAAACTACCATATGACATTATAAGTTCATTCAATCTTAACAGTACTTAATTATTCTAGGTAATTATCTAAAAAAAACCTAATAGTTAGTGGCAGTTTGACTTCCTCTTCTACGAAAACACTCCAGTAAAGATATAATTACTTTAGACGTATTTCGAAAATAGCATGATTTTGAGATATTAAAAAAGAATGCTCCAGATAATGTAGTCGGGTTTCCAACTAAGTTCTGAAGTTGTGTGACAGAAAACGCCTTCAGGACTGATTGAAATAGATGACATTTATTAGGAACACCTAGTGTTAGATATGTAGTAGTGGTCAAAACTAAACTCAGGTATTGTGCTACGTGGGACTCAGAATGAACAATGTAGCAACTGGCTGTAGAAACAAACATGAAAACCAATAAGCAAGTTTATTGCTCGCCATTGTAAAATTAGTCGTTTTCTACAATACTGAAGACCAGTAGAGGAAATCCTGGTACACCATTTATAATTTATTGAAAACTTTTTAAGAGGTAAAACCGATTCCTAGAATTGATTTAAAAATCTGGATATTGAATCGATGAACGTCAACCCGACCAAGCGACAAGTATAATTGCGATTACTGCCTAGAGCTGTTCATTATGACGATTGGGAGATATTTTACTCAATCCATTTTCGGTATTCGCATACATTGGGATACTCGAAGACCAGTTTGGAAGACCTAAAGAGTGAACTTTCGGTCTATACATTCAAGAATTTATCTTAGCAACAGCAGACCCATCCTCGCATTTACACGGCGAATGGAAACAACATTGAATAGGCTAAAATCAATCGACTTTTCCCGTAACAGCCAAAGTTCGTCAAGAGGTTTATTCGAAATGGTAGGTTACTCTGCCTGCTGTCGACTAACTTGATTAGATAGGGAAATAAAGAATCCTGGAAGTAATCACTTTGAAAAGTAATAGTGAAATAATTTGACTGGACGGTTTAAAGAAGAAACAGTGGTATTGTGGTGTGTGCTGTTGATGTCGATAGACACAAGTAGTATGTATCATGAATCAAAAATACATTATACGGCTGCAGAAGGTCAAGAGGATCAGTGAATGATTGCTGTGAAGACAAAGGAATAGTGAAAACTGAGACGTCTAATTGACATTTACAAAAGTAACAGTCAAGTTTGAGACATTCGATTGACACTTTGCAACTCAAGTATTTACTGTATGGTTCTCAGATTTTACTGAGATGTTCTGTAATTTTGTGTTCAAATACATTCGATTGTCCCCACTTATGTTCTTGTCCACCAAAGCATCCCTTAAGAGATAAAATATTGTTACTTTATAAACCGATAAAACAGCTATCAATCATTTATGTAATAACGTTGATTCGAGTGGTTCTAGACAGACTGAAAGCACCAGCTGGCGCTTTCAGTGAGACTATAATTTATGAACGGCCTCCGAGAGATGCAGAACGAGCTTGAAAAAATTCAACTGCCTACTAGAATCAAAATATGGTTATAAATTAGTGTGAGGAAATGTGATGTATGGCTATGTGTTAAGGGTTAGTAATTGGAGTTCTTATCACGAACTGCAGTCATAACATCAGCTATAATACTATTCAACCATATAGATGAGTGAATTTCGCTCAAATATGTTAGACCTGCTGTCTTAAGTCTTACTGATTCAGCCATACGGCTAGTTAGTAAACAGACGCAAAACGACACAGCCCTACCTTAACACTGACCAGAGACCTTCAGGATTTAAAACTGTACGTAAACGTGTGATCTAAACGACCCATTCGGTTTTAAACACTTAAAGAAGTTGACGGCAATACAATCCTCTGTGTATTCATACAGATATAGAAACTTTGGTTTAGAAGTAGGTTAGTGAGGAATACAATCTACTACATGCTGAAAAGTGAACGTAACTGGCAGGACCTATTTCAGAATAGATATTTTGATATTATACAAAAGCTTCATTCAGCAAGTTTATCCTTTAAAGAATCTCGCCAGAACATGAAGTATAATATTGTGTGGATTCAATGGCTGACTAGTATCGTCTTTTAAGGGGAGACAATTTTCTGGATATGAAATCTGTGCAATTTTTTTGCTTACTTCAGTTGAATGAAGATGTTCAACCGACCCCCTCAATCTTAATATTTTGGAGACATTTTGAGGAATTTTCGAGAAATTTCGGGGTGAAACCCCAGACCAATAGTGGTGTTCTAAATTCCCCCAATGTTTGGGGAAATTTCGGGGAAAAATCCCTTAATCCGTGTCGCGAAGTTTTCAGGACAAACAGCTAACAGCCAGTGCATCTTCTAAACTTTTAGGAGGAAATTACAATTAATAATAATTTTTGATATGATCATGAACTTCAGTGAGCGTTACATTACCGAAGTTTAGGTCTTGTTCTAGTATATCAAACAGACACGAGACAAAAAGCGTCGGGTTAATACCACCTTTTTTAAAAATCTCACGCCATGCAGGCGAATTGTTTGTACTGTGCACGCCTTAGATTGCTGCTTCTGTTCAGCCTAACTACAGATACTTATTTCTTTTAGACGAATAATGTAGAACGTTATGAAAGGGATAAGAAACAAGTTACAGCCAATAGTGTCAAACTTGATGGATTGCCCTCGGTCGAGCTTTTACAGAAGGTGGAGGAAGTTAAGAGCTGAGTTTGAGAAGTACGAGCTAACAACCATTGACTGTGAGAACTACTGTTCAGTTGGTGTCGAAGAAGCAGGGACCGCTCTAGCTGCAGAGTAGTGGGGCAGTGTTGTCCCGGAATCAGCCACTGCCTAATGTAGTTACGTCCATTGTGAGCCGAATACAGCCAACGGAATTATCTAGGTTTACTTAATAACTAATTATAGGTGGTGCAACTTCCAAAATGTCTCCATCTGTTCATCTATTAATGAAGCAACAGCCAGATAACGTTGTATTTGAGGTGGTGAAAGGAGGTGACATTACTATAAAGAAGGATAACGGAATTCTGGAACTTTATCAGGTGTACATCATTGAACTCCTCATGTCCGCCAGTGGTATGCTTTGTCGTTGTCATAACTTGAAACCCAAGTTTCTGGAAACAGGAGTGTACTACCACATTGAATTGAAAGCACGTTTGCTGAGGATTTCTGAAAAATGGCTACACAAAATCTGTTTCAGCGAACTGAAATTGCAGCTAAACTACGGCGGCCTGTTGTTGTTTAAGCTCTAACCAGTTGTTGTGACCAATCATAGATCTCCCAGCAGGTCCATTCCTTCTTGAAGTATTCATAGTTGGTATCTATGGTAGCTAAGCAGAACCATCCGATTTCAACGAAATGTCCGCAGCACATGCAAATGAGTTACAAGAGGTTCTGACAGTAGGCATTCATGCAGACAAGTGTCAATTACATTTGACAGTAGAGTTATTAGCTGTTATTTGTGACACTTCAGTTCGTAGCAACATCAGGTATAGTGTTGGACACAATGGTACCGCAATCTGTAAAATATGTAAGGTTTTAAGGGCACAACTGGGTGGTCGAATGACTTTACCAAATAGTGAACACGGCTTGATAAGTGATGTCACTTTTCGTAGTAGGTCTCAATCGATCCATCATTGCGGCGTTCACTAAGCTGCAGATTTGCGGCGGCCAAACAAGCTGCACAGCGATATACCGAAGAAGTTTACTCTCAAACTCTACTGAGTCAGGGCATGTCAGATAATGTGAATGAGTCTGAGGTAAGTTATGGTTTCTTCAAGGAAATCATTCCTCAAAATTGTCAACTACCAGGCCTGACAACGCAGTAATTGTGAACGGTCATCCGGGTTTCATCACACAAATTACTGGAGGCAGGATTAGGTTTAGGGCATTCCACAACTCTTCGGATTTCTCTACTGACCGGATTGTCCGAGATCGTGTGCGATGATCTTTGGTAATCAACCAAAGCATGCCTAGCTTACGTAGTGACGCTGGAACTGGTAATTACTTATACCTTACATGGGACTAAAAGTAAACTATGTGTCACTAATTACGGATTCCACAAGACGTTACAAAGTAGGTTAACATCACAGTATTAATTTATTTCTAGGTGTTCTGTGTCAAAGGTTTTGTAGTGCAACCTGCCTAGAAAGAGAAAGAACACAGGGCAGGAATGTTGTGAACCAAGCTTTCTTACACGACTCAAGAGATTGTAATAGGCGTCGAGCCGCGAGTGACCATGATCACCACCACAGTAAGATTATGTGCCAGGTATTAGATTGGATCCATCTATATGCCAAAAACCAGAAGCCAGTTAACGGTTTTAATGAGATATATTTGTTGGAGATATCGTGGTAACGAAAGAATGCCAAGATCGTGCCGAGGTTTACAAGCGGAACTACCGAGCGTATGCGAGTTCGTGCAAGGTCACAGGCAACAGAAGAAAGTGTATGTTTTTCACACTTATACAAACAGGTGAAGTAAAACAATCACTGCTAAATATGGTTATAATAATAATTGTTTCGATTATACCAATCTCATTCTCGTCATATAAGTAGATCACTTCAGGAACTCCCCGCTAGAAAAGGTTTACACTTTCGATACGTGGCGGTTTCGTTGGTGAAACTGATGGGCAAACGTGCGATTGTAGGACGAAGGGGCCGGCAAAACAGTAAGCGATCGTTGACCCTCTGGTTGCCATCAAAGGTCATTTACGTAGAGTGGTACCAGGAGAAACGCGATGTATTTGTTGTTTCAGTTAGCGTACCACACCAGAGTGTCTTGTATCCAGGATCTGAGGATTGGGCTCGTAGGGGTCCGGAACAGAAAACGCTACGGACGTAGGATGGAACCACATTGAGCCAAGAAACCAGGAGGACTATAATAAACAAGTTCGGGACCAAATGTATCCCATACGTATTTGTACCCAAAAACATCGACTGAGTGCGTTGAAAAGAGCGTGGGTGATCAGGCCAGCTTTCGTCAAGGTTGACTGAAGTCGATGGTACCAATAGGGCGGTGGTCGGAGGCGTGGGCTCAGGATAAGGACAAAAATCAATGAAAAGCTGTAGCGTGTATATAGTGTATGGATAGAGTCCTATACCGTATCAGTTGTTGGTTGAGAGGTCTGCCGCGAAAGCGTACGGGCAGGCGTACTCAGTGACTAGAACATGAGACGATAGTCTCGTTCCTACCTCGTGAGGCTGCAACCTCATACGAAGTCGAGGGCGGCGTGATCTACTGATCTGAACGCGAGACTGAAGTCTCATCCGTAGATGGTGAAGATGGCAAGTGCTGTTGACTGGGACGTGAGAATGAGGTCTCGGGTGTATCTAGTGTAGGATCCGAGGTAGATGTAGTGATACCGCTAGAGGATTTGATGGGTGTAGTGCTGGGTTTTGACTTATCGGTTAGGGCACTGTCATGGACGTGTGCTGGCTTGGGAAGATCAGTAATGACTACCTCGACGCGGCCCTGTCGATCAACCTTGAAGGTCTTTCCGTGACAGGAAATCACGTGAAAAGGTTCTTCGTAAGGCTGTTGTAAAGGTTTGTGTACCGAATCTACTCGTATGAATACATCTGAACAGGTTGATAACTCTCGTGTGAGAGCGACCTATCGATGTTGTATACGCGTTGACACCGTTGGCTGTGTTCACACTGGAGGCTGAAATTGCTACTGCTCCGTGGTGTGAAAAATTCCCAAGGCAGACTCAATGTCATGCCGTACACAAGTTCGGCGGTGGAACATTAAATATCTACCTTTAAGCTCGTTCTGATACCTAAAAAGACGAGTGGTAAGGTTTTCATGTGCTCGAAGTGCATTTGTAAGTTGGCGATGAAGCCGTTCAACGAAACAATTTGATGCTGTGTGGTAGGCGGTAGTGCGTATGCGTTCCGTGCCGAGCAACCGGGGCAGTGAGGAGAATACTTCAGATTCGAATTGTTGTCCTCAGTTAGTTGTTACAGTCGAGGGACAACCGCACAGTGCTATCCATCGTTCTACGAAGCGGTAAGCAACTGTCTCCGCCGTAATATACATGATGGGAATAACTTCGGGCCATCTTGTGATACGACGAATGTACGTGAGTATGTGATGGTGGCAATGGTCCCACAAGGTCTATATGAGAGAGATCAAAGCGAGCATCAGGCGTAGCGATTGGGGCAGCTACATGCCTGTGCACGCTTGATCGTTTATATTGTAAGTATTGCTTTACCCACATACGGACATCTTTATACATCGACGGCCAATGCAGCGACGAGGTGTAATGTGGTTGCGATATCTGGATGAGACAGTCCATGAAGGGCATCAGAGACGAGACGATGGTAAGCAGAGGGTACTATGGATTGGGAGAGACCCGTAGAAGTATCGCACGGGATAGTACCTGAGCTAGTAGCTAGGGCTACTTCCCGGCACCCAAGGGATGTAGGATGTTGTGCTTCTGTACAGGAGGGATAGCTTGCTTGGACGGCGACCATAGCAGGGAGATCAAGCACCGGTAAAGTAACCCCATCCACTTGGATACGTGACAGAGCTTCGGCAACATATTTTGACTCTCCTTTAACGTGACAAAGTTTTGTGGTGAACTGAGAAATATAGTTCAAATGTCTGCACTCTCGTGGTGATTAGCCGTCAGAATGGGTATCAAGAGCATACACTGAAGGTTTACCGTTGGTGAATGTGATGAAATTGAGATCTTCTACTGCGTCCCGGAAATGTTTGACGCCACAGTAGGCTGCTAGCAGTTCGCGGCCAAAAGCGCTATATCTTGTTTCTGTGGGAGTGATGCGTCGTGAACAACATTCGAGAGGCTGTCAATTTCCGGAGATGTTCTGTTGCATAACGGCTCCTATGGCGAAATCCGATGCTGCAACCGCTATACTAAGCGTGACTGATGGGTCAGGATGTGCGAGAAGTGTGGTTTGAGCTACGGCTGTTTTGATCTCTGAAAATGCAGTACGTGCGGCGTTGTTCCATTCCAGCTTGCGTGGATTACCGCGAAGTAAATCGTTTAATGGTCGTAACCGTTCTGCCGCGTGCAGGATGAAGCGCCGGTAGAAGTTGACCAGACCGAGAAATGCCTTCAGTTCCTTGACGGTGGACAGTAAAGTGTACTCCATTATTGTACGTAATTTATCCTCACAAGGTAGAATACCCTCATGCTTAATAACATGACCTAAGAATTTTATTTCCTTCTTCCCGAGTTCACACTTGTCGGGGTTGACTATTATTCCATTATCCGAAAGGCGCTGGAATAGTAGCGTTAGGTGCTGATATTGTACATCTACGTTTGATTATGCGATTAACAAGTCATCAATATAGACGTGAACAAAATCTAGGTCTCGTACTATGCTATCGATAAACCTTTGGAAAGTTTGAGCAGCATCCCGTAATCCAAATGGCATCCGTAGGAACTCAAACAGACAGAAAGGAGTCGTGATAGTGGTTTTCTTGACATCTTCAAGAGCGGCTGGGATCTGATGACATGCTCGTAACAGATTGATCTTAGAAAAATAGTCGTGTCCTAGAGTGATGCCGTGTATGTGGGGGAGGGATACTATCAAAACGTGTATCTACATGTAGATGCTCGGTACTCTCCACATGGTCTCCAACTAACCCCATCCTTTTTGCGAACCATGTGAAGAGGTAAGGCTCAGGGACTGTGAGAAGGACGGATAATATTAGCAGCTAGTAAACTGTCGAACTCACGTTTAGCGAATGCTAATTTATCTGGTGCCAGTCAGTGATGTTTTTCCGTGGCTGGGGGTTTGCGGGTGACTACGTGGTGTACCGTAAGATTAGTCACCTGTGGGATCTCCTCGAGAGGTTTAGTTAATTAGGGGAATTTCTAGAATAAAGCGTTGAATATATCGTCACGCGAATGAAATATACCTGTGATTCGGTACGCGTTTGTGTGAGCTTCAAAGCCCATGAATTTACTGTTCGACGAAGTATCGATTAACTGTAGCCTACGTGAACCGACTAGCAATTCATAGTGCTGTAGGTAATCTATACCGAGTACGGCTGTGGGAACATCGACAATGATGAAAGTCCACAGATACTGTCATTGATTGCTCAGGTTGACCGTAAGCTGTCGTGTCCCATAGGTAGGAATGAATGAACCTTTGGAGGAGCGTAGTCGAAGCATCGTAGCCTGAGACTTACTGTTACTAATACTTACGACAGAAACTTGGGCACCTGTATCTACTAGGTACCTAGTGTTAGTGCAATATACGTGCACATAAAATAAACGGCCAACCTGAGGTGAAGTGCCGGTGAGTACGGCCGCATTTACTAGCCAGCTCGGGAGTTTCCCGCCTTGTATGAGCAGAGGGCTTGACAACGGCGGGCACTGAACTCAAAGGCGCGGTGGAACCAGCACCAACCAGTACTCGCTCCCGATACCGCCTTTTGACGTGGCTCGGAAGATGCCAAGTAGTAAGAGCTTTAAGGGATCGTGACTTAGATCGGGGGATGTAGGGTTCTGTTATGCTGGAACGGTATCGATTTTCGAGACCGGTATGAATGCAGATATCCCTATCACCCTGAGCCGAAAGGCGACTAGCGTCGAGGTCTACGTTTGAGCGTGACGTTGAAGCAACTGTGTAGTTGTCTCGGGTTCCAGTACTCGCCAAAGTCCCCCAAGGTGTTATAAGATTCAGGGGGAAATATTATAGTAAAACTAAAAGTTTCGGGGAAATGTTGGTGCTATTTCCCCAGTATTTTCTATAGCGGCTTCCCCAAAACGGGTAAAATTTTCCCTAAAATTGGGAGATTGGGGAGGATCTAAAACAGGCTATCACCCAAAGATATGTTCGAACTCCTTCATTTCTGACTTTCGGTTTGACTAAGTTTAAGATAATCGATTATTATGTTGTTGCGGAAAACAGTGTTGGCGAACTCTGAATATCGGCAACATCTTTAGGCATAAACAAACAAAAAAATTGAAAGATAAGTTCAGTAACATGCAGCACGGCTATGACAAGTATAACTTTTAGGCTTAAAGATGTCACAAGTATTCGGGGTTTGACAACACCTTGACTGGCAACACCCTTTAGAATAGAAATGTGCCAACCCAATGAAGTCAGAAGCGAAGCGGTTCGAAGATATATTTGGTAGGCTATCGACATATCGAGGAGTGAACAATCTAAGCTGGCTAGCGATT
Organism: Schistosoma mansoni; assembly: GCF_000237925.1. Lineage (NCBI taxonomy): Eukaryota > Metazoa > Platyhelminthes > Trematoda > Strigeidida > Schistosomatidae > Schistosoma > Schistosoma mansoni. The sequence goes on from NC_031497.1 coordinate 9,756,392, forward strand.
GTAGGAGACGTGAAGCACGGCGTACGCATTAGTTATCTGGTGTGGACGCGTGACTGAGTGACTTAAGCTAATTGAGTCCAGTAAAATTAATGAGATCAGCATCAATATCGAAGACGTACAGAACTATTTATTTTAGAGATTTATTTACTGCTACGGTCTGATTAGTTATCACAGGAGAGACATCTTACGACGAGTTTAAGTGCCATTTTTGTGGCCCTTATTAATCCGATTCCATTGGGATAGTTTCTGATTGGTTGTTATTGAAATGTACATGTCGTCAATCCTTGTATATAATTATTGATTAAACTTGCAGTAGTGAATAACGGAATTAAATAAGTTAATTACAAGAATGGATTCCGAATACGTATATTTTGTACACCCATTGATTTGAACAGGCAATCAGGGAGATTGGAGAAGCGAAGTGAAAAAGGCATGTGAGCCCACTCCATTTAATCAAACGTTAATTAATATTTATAGCCAGATAAAAATAAGTTACATGTATGTGGTGAATAGGATAAGATGTGTACACACATAAGCTCATATAAAATCAGTCTAGATGATAAGTGAATTATTAGCAAGGTCGAAATGTGACTCAAGAATAATAGATGAATTAGCCTGTCCAGAAGCTAGAATAAGTCTCGTGGGCTTGACATAGTATCTACACTACACGATATCGTATAAACCCTTGGCCGAACATCGTCAGTTAGTAGCGTGTTCAGTAGAACTAAAATGGTCAGCATCAATGTCAACTGCTTACAAGCCATTTAGTTTAAGGGATAATTCACAGCTACAGTGTGATGATTAGCAGTATTTGAATTATTGTACTAACTAGGATTCCCCAAAATAATACAACCTAAGTAGACAGAAGTGAATGAGCACAAACGAATGTATTGTATTTGGAATTTGAAATCAGACACTCATCAAGTACAAATGAATTATTAGTTCATACAAGCACTATACACAGTCATCTCACATTTCATCATCTATTGTTAGTTAACCATTCACGCGACTATACAATTATTCCATCACACATTGCTGATGTCCTTTTTTCGAATTAGAGATGAATATTGCTCTTGCTTTATATATTTGCATCCAGGTTGATCATGATATTTTTATTTCCTTCAATAGTTTATGCTCTATTATCAACTGAATATCTTTATAGTCATTGTAGCAGAACAATCAATAATAAATGTTAAGCAATTCTAGGAGTCGCAACTGGTTAGTTATCTATAGTAATTGACATGGACATGTCGAATTCACACAACTGTATACTCATTTCTGATTTCAAGATCTAACCAAGCATGTGACCACCAAATGCATTAATTTGACTCAGTCTGTTGTCGTGTGATCGTCTTTATTAGTTCGAAACCTTTACCCGTAATTCCCTCTATTTTAAATGTTTGTTCGTCTGCCTCCATGCTCACCTTATTCTATTATTCTCATGGCCTATTAGTATTTAAGATACTCTCTTTATTGCACATTTTGAACACATGTCAGTTCATTGCATTTCATATTAGACCTATCTAATGCTAGTGTGGGTTTCAGTCATAACATTACAGTCCCAGATTACTACTATTTGTAGTAATCCTAGCACCAGTGTGCTCATTTGTAATACAATTCCTGGATATTCTAATGGTAGGGTTATTATAATTCCAATACAAGTAGAGAAATGTCTAACTCGTGTTGACCCAATATGATTATTACGTTAGTTCAGTCTGATATCCATTTATTCCCATTCCATCTTGATTCCGTCTGTTATTAGTTGAAGTATCAGCTGATCTAATTATTTGGATGTACATTCAATAATATTGCTATTTTAACTCTCAATCAATGTATTCGCAATCGGTCATTGATGTTAATGACATAAACTCAATACTACCTAATCTTAATGTGTTACGATTACAATTTAATTGTTAGAAAGACAATCGATTAGTGATACAAGGCGAACTAGGTTGCTAAGCGGTAACTATTCATAAGATTGAAAAAAACCAGCTTGGTATATTTACTGACAGCCCCTAAGTCAAAATAACTGGATAACAGACTAAGTAGTAGTATCCTTTTTTAATGAAGTGATATAACTTATATACATATTCACTTAGTCACTATATTTTGGCATAAAATTAAAACACAGTTATCTCACTTTTGGGATTATTACAGTGGGACAAGCCTTGTTAGATGTTACTACTTGATCCCATCACGCCACTTACTGTTATTGACAGTCAGCATATTGTGACATATTTAAATTGGAATCAGACTTGCTACATAACCTCACTAGGACAAGATAACATTGGATCATTTATATGAACGCAAGCAAGAGTTAATCGGGTGTAGAAATTACACGACGATTGAGCAAATGCCTCATAAGCATGAACTGTCGTACTTTTGTGTAGCGATTGTTTCTTAACTTACATTTCAAGGAGAAAGCATAAAAAGGGGTAACTGTTGATAGAAAAGTAAATACCATTCAACAACCTGATACGATATACAAGGACCGAGCCCGACTACCAGAAATCAATTGATTAGAGAATGAATGACCTACAAACTAATTGCCTCCAATAGCCTATGAAGTTTTGCGGATCATGTATAATTATTTTGTACATAACATGACATATTATCGCAAAGAAGAACTATCATTCTAGCTGATAGGCTTTCCTTTGATGTAAACCAGTCATTCTCGTAGACACCTGGCCACATCATATCATTTATCTATTAATACTTTTTTTCATTAATATTAACAGTTGGGATTTCGTCTCACCGACCACAATCTCCCTCCACAACACAACCGGACATTCCTTAACTATCAACTGGAACTAAACGAGGAGGTGAGACAAATTTGGGAAAGAACAACGCACAGTGGTATGCACCAGTAAAAGTAGTCCATAATCTTACATATGTTAATTTAATTCTAATCTGGTAAATATATTTGTACCATGGTGCTGCATAATGCTTGAAAATGAATTCTTATTGGCTTTCTCACACACATAAAGTTTGAGTGTGTTTGTAAAATAGGTGTGCATCCGTACCCCAGGGTGAGGCGTCGTGAATTTGGGGGTTAGGTCCCAGTAAGTTAGGTCAAACCAACTAACAAGATTGTATTGATTGACAGACTGAAGGACCTAGTACTATCTTGATGTTAATAAAAATAAGATGGAATTAATCTCAGGTTAATTCAAACAAAGAAAAACATCAATTCGTGATTGACATGGAAATACAGTGGTAGGTGATGCTTGTAATCCAGAAAAAAGTGGTCGGACATTACAAAAAGCACAGTTTGAAGTAGGCCGTGCATTTTCACCAGTCTCTGGAATAGTAACCTAAATTAATGTGCAACTTTGGAGGTTTCTACGTTAATACGTTGTGATTGGAAGATTACAAAACAAGGCTTTTTCCATTACATTTTTAGAACTATGGAACAATCAACCGATGGAAATGTATAAAAGAGTAACTCGTAATTAAATTTATTAGATTGTTACTTAACAAACAGTTTGCACAACATTAGTGGTTGTTTTAACCAAAGAAATATTAATTAAGACACGTAAAAAGTTAAAGAAATTTGGTTGATTTAGTTGAAATGCACTATGGGAATTACTCGAACTGAAATATAAAGCTAGAAATCAGAAATGTAGAAATTAGCATGGACAATGAATCTTTTTTATTCGTTTGACCAAAACGCATTCGATGAACCACCGGGAGGTTGAGCCGTTTTAACTGACGTGTGTATTTTTCTCTGACCAGGTGGCAAGGCCACTAAAAGTATTTTTTAAAAATATTTAAAACAAGCGATGTGAGCTACAAATAATTTGTTAGTATAGAGTGAATAAAAAGTTATTCAACATAGGCTTCATGTTTTCAGTATTTACATGACGACGGTATTCTTAACATGAGACATTGACGACTGTGTTTGTTCATCTCTCTGAGATATTGTTACTTGGTAGAGCCGCTGAGTTACAAATGTAGTATCTTTACACAAAAGGCACACCAATAAAAGTTGTTAACCGAGTAATTCAATATACAGTTCGACCATTTTCATTTCACTTTAACTACATAGTTCCATAAGAAAGTGATACACTTAAGATAGTCATTATAATTTTGTGGTTTAACGAAGATGTCACGGAAATAGTTAGCAGACAACTAGCGATAGCAAGTGATACACACTAGGATTTTCTAGTAATGCAGGCATTTGCTTAACCATAGACCTATTAAACTTAGACTTCAGTTACTTTACTGATACTGACTCTAATTATCCCCAAGTTGAAACATTGAAAAGGTTTAGGGGTTGGAATACGATAATGTAGATTTTCGGATTATGATAGCATAAGAGTCAGTGGACACATTGTTGTTTTTATGGGAAAGACGGGATATGGTTAACAGCAGAATTCATGATGAGCGCCCCGTCCTGCTTGGGACTCATCAGCTAAATGTACTGGCATCCCGGTGTTCATACTTAATTTCTTGTCTGCTTTTTGATGTGTGCAAAATCAAACTAAGCATAGCATAAAAAATTAACTAACCTTTGGGTACATTATCGTAATATTCTTTCCGAAAGTAATAACCTTCCTTGTTATCATTTGAAGCTTCAGTTGTATTAGAAACTGCATTTCCTACGTATGGTTCGCGTTGGAGCATTTCAAATTCGGAATTGACACTTTTTTCGACTGCATCGACACGAGCATACACATAATGAGAAAATGGTCGACAAACGAGTAGTTTCCCACAGGTGGAAGTGTTATTTGAAAACTCGCTATTCTTAACAGCAATATGACCACGTAATATAACCATTTCAGGGCCCGACTGATAAGAGGTGTTAGAAAATAGGTTAGGAACGTCATCGGGTAAAATGTTTTTCAAAATCTCTTGCTTATAGGAGTTTGACCAAATTAATATATCGGCATCGGAACCTACTTCTATTCTGCCTTTCTGAGGATAAACATTAATTAATCTTGCAGGATTAGAACTAGTTACTTTGACGAACATACAAGGATCCAAAAATCCACTTTCAACCCCAAAATGCCATAAGGCAACCATCCTATGACCCAAAGATGCTATACCACGAGGTATGTGTACAGCATTTTTTGATCCAAAAGCTGCGCGAACTGCAGTGGTTATTGCCCGATGACCTGAACCAACGCAGACCAAGTCTTCAGAGACGAGGTGAGTCAGCAACCTTTGGCTAAGATAAGTATCTGGTCGTAATGGAGGGTCACACATGTAACTAGCAGCAACAGCCCAATTCTTTGAATGGGTTAACACGTCGTTCGAATGATCATCACAGTTCATCAAAGAAAGAGGAACAGCTATTGCGGGGATACTAGTTTGTCCAAATAATATGCCTCTACACATACGGCGCTGTTCAATGAAGCAATTTAGTGCTGCTTTACTATAAATTCTAGAAATTAAAACTGGACAACGAAATCCTGCATATTGTGAAAACAAAGATCCTTGCAATATACTATTTGCTTCAGCTTCTTCCGGTGAAATCAATAAATTTACTTCTGGACCAATATCAGGAAAATTGATTTGCACATCTGAGGATAATTTCTGAGATAACGACACAGAAGTAGCTGCTTCAAGCATTGGCAACGCTCCTAGCTGTCGGCAAATGTTTAAGAAAGAACAAAATTCTTCTTCATTGATAATACACTGTTCATTATCTACCATAGATGAAGATTTTGAACCCACACGAACGGAAAATAACACCACTCCTTTATCTCGAACTAAAGTAATTAGTTCGTTGTTCGTTTCTGATGAAAAGCCAGCCAATCGCAAGCATACACCATAATCGCATGCTAGGTTTTCATGGGCTGATGATACAAACTGTTCATATGCGTTTATTAGCGATTCCCCAGGATAAGCATTAACCGTGTTTACTAAGGATAAAATAAATTGGATACATATATGAAAACTCAGAGCGAAATAAAATAAGTAACCTTTATTTCTCCAAAAAAGATGTGATGAGTGACTTTTTCTTTAAGAGTAATAAGAGGGTGGTATTTAAAGGAGCATATATAGTGGTAATCTTACCAATACATTCATGTTAACTAGTCTGTTTATTTGAACACATAAATATTAGTACAAAGGGGCGCTGAATACATATGCGCCATACATGTCACTTGATTTGTGTGTGGGCTGCGATACTGACCGGGTTCCTAAACCGAAGCAAGTGGTTTTCTTGGGGGGCCACACTTGGAGCCCTCAAACTAAACGTCTGATCCACAAGGCAATGGAACAACGTCAGGAAGTTCAGTCCCATGGTCACCGGTGACCAATAATTGGTTCACGCACCATTTGTTCCCTCAGGATCCTAGAGCTCATGTAAACCATCGGTTTGGAATCAGGGTTTTCCAAACTCCCCTAGGTGAATCCTTTATATCTACTAACCCGGTTAAAGCGCCAGATATTAGCTTTTCGTCCTCTCAATGTGGTAAACAACACCCCCGCCGTGAGGCAGTGAGTGGGACTTCCCTAGCAGTGGCTGTATACGCTTGGCCATGTGGGAGCATTTCGAGGAGAGCTGACTCTCCACACCCTTGGCCGTACCAGAGAATTTGGGGGCAATATTAATTTGCCTTCATGTTAATAAGACAATAAAGCGATCTAACGATTTTTATGACAGCCTCAATCAATCAGCCACAACGTGGGACCAGGCACACATATGCATCGGTCCAAGTTGCCATACCTCATTAGCACAACAAGATGAACACCAAATTTATAGAAGTAGTTATATATAAAAGAAAGGTTGTATAAATGAGTATAGTACAAGAAGAAAGAAAGATATGAAACGAATTTAATCTCATAGTTTAAGGGAAGAGAGGGAGTGTATACAACTACGCCATTGAGATCGATTCTGCGCCAAGTCATATAGAGTCTCTAACCATTAGTTACGATAGTCAGGCGGACTCCAACCACGTTGTCTGCATCCACCAACATGGCTCAGACTAGAAGTTAGTGACTTCTAGCACTAATGCCTTGTTTTGGTTTGGTCGCCCTTAACTCTCTTCCAACCATCCCCTATACTAGTCAGCATTGAGTGTCGTGGTAATCAGTGTACAGGCATATGTAACACATGGCCCAACTATCTCAGTCGATGAAATTGACAACCACATCAACTGATTTACTATCATTTCTTAATATCCCGTGTCTAACCTCACTATTACTTACCCGGTGATCCCAGAAGATGCTGCTAATATTTCTAAGACATCTGTGGTCGAATACTAGTACCTTACAAGTATCTCTTCCTCTTAATGGCCACGTTTTGCAGCCGTACAGTAGAACAGAACGAACTGCTGAGCAGTATACTCGTCCCTTAATTGATAGACGGATATCTCGCCTTCACCATAGGTGACGTAAGCTGGCAAAAAGCAAACGAGCTTTTTGAATCCGTGCTGAGATTTCATCAGACACCAACCCGTTAGGGTTGATCAGACTTCCAAGATAAGTGAAGTTCGATTACTTCACTCCCTATCCTTAGTTCAGGTGTTGACGCAGGTCAGTCCTGGAGCAACAATCTACATTTAGAGGGAGAAAACGCATCCCAAACATCCTTGCATTGTTACTCAGTGCTACCAAAAGACACTGCATTTTGTCAGCATCTTCACCAAACAGGACTATGCCATCTGAGTATCTCAAGTCGATAAGTAGACCTACTGGTAGGAGATCAATTCCTGAAAATTCAGTCGACGAGAGCGTCATTTCCAGAAGTAGGTCTATGATGAAGTTAAACAAAAATGGGGATAGTGGACAGCCCTGTTGGACACCACTTGAGGTTGTAAATTCAGATGACAGTTCGCCATAAGCTCTGACTCGACTGGTAGTGTTCGAGTAAAGAGTCTTAGCAAGGTTTATGTACTTCTGAGGAACGCCTTTTAATGACAGACACTGCCACAGAACCTCTCGGTCGACAGAGTCAAATACTGCTTTTAAGTGAAGACTATCATTGTCAGACGCCGATAAGCATGCCTGTGTTCTAAAATCTTATGAATGGCGAATATGTGGTCGATGCAGCCACAACCATGTCTAAAGCCAGCCTGATTTTCTCATGTTTGCAGTTCACGAGTCATTGTTGGGCGCCCGATAATTATTGAGGCTGGGTATTTTAGTTTTATGACAACCTGAAACTAATCCCTATGTTTTTTACTCGCGACCTAAGTTTCAGATAATGACAACCCTAAAGGCTGGTGGTGAGCTTCACATTAACAGCAGTTACACTGAGTTGTTTGCTCTATATTACTTTATGACTATGAGAATTAGACTTTTACGATTTAGGAAATGCATAGTTTACCAATAACTGACCATAAATATCTTCAAATCACTGATCAGACATAATGGAAACACTAAGTGAGTAATGCTTAAGTCGAGTAAAGTACTGAGTAAGGATGGCGAATGGATTGACGTGGTTGTGAATATTCATCGACTACGGTGATTTGAACGGCTTTTTTTGCCCTCTGCGTTAATCAGTTTAAAGTAGCCAAACTATTAACATACATTAAGTCAGGAAGCATGCTACTTACAAACTCTGAAAACGATCACTAAAGGCAACAGGGATTACCACTGCTTTGATTAAGAGAAGAGAATAAGCAAAAGCACTTGTACAGTCAGTATAAGAAGTCGAACTGGCAAGAATAGTGTAACTATACTATCCTTAGAAGCCACTTTACTTGAGCATCTTAATAGTTGATCTTCAATACATTGCGTACTTTATGTAACCTTCAAGGTCCCTGTTACTTCACCTCTTTCTGAAATATGATCGGTATTCCAATTATTTCATGGACTTCGGATTTACAGCCATATTAACTGACTCGTTCTTTGTATCTAACATTACCTTTTACCACAGATGTACTTCGTAGATTCAGCAAACCAAAACACTATGAAAATAGGGTTTTATGTACGAAATTCTGAGCTATGTATCCTATAACCGCATTGTACGACAACACGGACCATCTACTTCCTTAGGTAAACACTAAGGATAACGAGACATCTCAAGTCACGTAGACCACAAAAGTTCGAAGGAGCTAAGTATCATTAGATGTCTGGTGGTAACCACCACACCAGATATGGACCAACTCAAGTACATCAAACCAACGAACCAAGTTTCGTTTGTCAGGTATTACTTCAAACAAATTCTAGGCGGTTGGACAGCGCGAAAAAATCTGAAAGCACCTTTTAAAAGTTGGGCTGATAAACAATGATACAAAAAGTACTGTTAACGAACTTAGCTACTTTTACAGTTCGTCTATTAGATTTATAACGCTTGTTTAGGGCTTTCACTGCTTACTTTCATTGATTAAAATCGATAGTAAGTAGTTTTAACATTTCGAAACAAACTTTGTGGATAGTGCACCACTGAACTTAATAGATTCAGCAAGTTTGAGAATATGATTATCGTATATTTTCTTACTAGCCTATTATGTAACTGTTTGAGGGATAACTTATTTTCTCTTAAATTGTGAAACAATACCAAAAAGCCTAAGTTTTATATTATAAAATTAATTTACGTTTGTCAGTTATGGGAATGAAAATATCTACATACCAATTGTAGTCGTACCACCAAAAAGAGCTGCTTTTCCTGCAGATAAGTAAGTATCAGCTATAGGGTCATTTGAGGTTGCGACACCAATGTGACAGTCCAAGTCAATTCCACCTGTTGGAAATCGTAAGTGATTTAGATTAAATACATACCAGGTAATAATAATTTATTATTTACGTCGATAATTTCTGTTCCGTCGGGGTAACTAAGGTTTTCACCAACAGCCCTATGGGTGAGAAGTAAGCGTACTTCACTTACTGAATAACACCATTCTCAACTAAAACATCTGATTTGAAAGACACATCATGGTTCACGACTGTACCTCCTTTAAGCAAAAGCGGTTTGGAAGTCTTTAGAAAGTCATAGTTAGGAATCAAAAGCCTTACAGCAGAAGCTTCCGGCATCGATGTGGATATGTCCGATCAATACAGCTAGATAATGAGCCCTAGCTCCATTCCTTATGATGAGCGAATCATAAGCCAAGGTTACATTTGGGTTGCTTTAATTGGTCACAAACTGATGCATACAATTTAACGAACGAATCATAATAGGCTTACAGGATGACCTTGAATAGACAAACACGGTTGGTTTAATTGATTTGACAGATTGGTGTTTCAGATAGGACACGCGTAAATGACTTAAATGAATCAGAGTTACGTGGTATCCACATCGTCGCTGCCTACAGGTGTCCGCCTTCGATTATGTAGGACAGCTGTGCTCAGTATTTTTCCTCAATGTTTGTTGTACATTTGAAAAAAGTTACTAAAATTACTTCAGCTCGCATGGATTGTTCAACAAAAAGTGATTATTTGGTAGTTCACATCACTGATTGATTTCAGTTAAACAGGGTGTTAACCAGGATGTCTTGGACGAGTGCATTAACAGCTATCCAGTTCTTCTCTTGGATTTCACTAGTTGTCTAACTGATTTATACTATGTAATTTAACAATCTCCTATAGTAGTAATAATTATTTGACGTTTATGCAATTAGTTTACATAATTTCGTTCGTTCTCTATCAAATTATTTGACTTCCTAACTCCTGAGTTTTTCCTGTTACGAAGTTTCTATTGGTTTCTTGTTTGTAAGAAAACTCGGTGAATGTCTAATACAGTACTTTGTAAATTCCATTACACACAAAGGTGAAGACATCATGTGTTTCTGGGATGTAGTTTACCTTAAATATGAATTTAAGTTGTCATGCTCGATGTAGAGAGTTGTATCTATTAATAGAGGATTTTCTAGAATCTGCTTGGTTAAAAGGTAACATTTGATTGTGTTATTCAACTAATCCTTAATTTGTGAATGAATTAAGTTGCTTTTTTATACAAAAAAAACGGAATTTCAAATAATGACTCAGAGGAAAAAAATGACTGAACTTGTGGCCAAACCCTATCTACATACACGTCCCCAGTAAAAATCAATACTTATTCATTTTATCGTTTAAGATGTTAAAACTATATGTTAACCATGAGCATTGAAAATTTTTAGGCCTTATTGATCCACTACTTTTCATTAATAGTTCATTATTTGGATGAAAATCGATTGTTCTTACTTGTGTAATTGAGTTGGATTATTGATATATGAAAATGTACACTAAACAAGTGATGACTTGTAAAAAGAAAACATGAATGTTTCAAATAGTTTTTTTTCATTACCATTTCAAATTCTTATCGATTAGTTATAAGGGTAGAAATAAGTCACATTACAATTTTAATAGAAACACAATTAGAAAAAAACGCTTCTGCTTATTAAGCGCCTGTTCATTCAATGTGTTTGAAAAATTATCCCGTAGCTGTTATTTATCCACAAAATTGTTTGTTTCTTTTTTCGCTATTATACTTTCTTTTTCTTGATTCTTAAGGTACTGACTTGGTTAGTGTCTGTTGATGAAACTCAGTTATACTAACGAAAGAGCACTATTTCAAACTTGAAAAAAATGATTGTAGAAACTAAGAGTTCCAGTTAAAACATTATAAATAATGACATATCAAAGAGGGCAGTAAAAATTACTTTTAACCCCTAGGTCCTCTGTCTATCATTACCTGATAAATGTGACTGAAATAGGTAATCTTAGTCAACATACCGCATAACATGACAATTAAGTGTTGTTATAACTAGGTAGAGTGATTTAAACAACTTTTAATTCGTCTCTATTTAACTAACTTATTTAATAGTGTCAGTGGTGGCGGTAAAAATGTACCCATATCGTTACATTATTATTCCCAGACTTCTATGAACATACACTACGCTGCGCTTACTTACACCTGTTACTTCTAGTGAAGCATAGGCCGCCGACCAGCATTCTCCTCCAACTTTGTTCTGGGCAATACTTTTCAGTTATTTCCAAGTGCTATTAATTCATTTGATGTCTTCCTTCAATCCGCAACCCAGTGTGTTCGTTAGTCTACTTCTTTTCAGTTTCATTGCAGGATTCCAAGTTAGCACTTGCCTCGAGATGTGGTCTGGTGATTCCCACAATGTATATCCTATACACTTCCAGCGTCTTTTCCTAACTTTTTCTTCAGCTGGAAGCTGGTTTGTTCTCTCCCACATTAAACTATTGCTGATGGTATCTGGCCAACAACTGACATTGAGTATCTTACATAGACAATTGTTTATGAATATTTGTACTGATTTGATGATGGTTGTGATAGTTCTACAAGTCTCAGCTCCGTACAATAGAACTATCTTGACGTTCGTATTGAAGATTCTGGCTTTGATATTGGTTGACAATCGTTTTGAGTTCCATATGTTCTTCATTTGTAGGAATGCTGTCCCCAATCCTTGCCTTCACATCCACATCGGATATTCTTTGTTCATTGATGATGCTGACCAGCTACGTAGGAGTTTCCGCTCGTTCCAGAGTTTCTTCATCAAGTGTGATTGGATTGGTGTTCACCGTGTTGTATGAGGGGATCTTAGTTTTTCTCCTGTGTATGTTGAATCCTCCTGCTCCACAGACTGCTGCTACACTGACTATCTTCACCTGTATTTGTTGGTGTGTATGGAATAGAAGAGGTGGCTCATCTTCGATGTCCAAATCGTCTAGTTGCACGCAGGTTGTCCATTGTATTTCGTGCTTTCCCTCAGATTTGGGGGTCTTGATAATCTATTCAACCACTAGAAGAGAAGGCGGGGAGCAGGTAGCATTATATGACTCCGGTCCTCACTTGGAATGCATCTGTCAGCTGTCCTGCATGCACAACTTTGCAGTGTAATCCATCGCATGAATCCCGGATGATGTTGTACTTCATAATGTCGAAGAAGTTTCCATAATGTTCTCCTATCCACACTGTCAAATGCTTTCTCGTAGTCAAGGGAGTTGATGTATGATGATCAGTTACATCTGACTGGTTGTTCATAGATGATCCTTAGTGTCGTGATCTGGTCTGTGCATTACCGATCCTCACGAAATCCGATATCTTGGTCTCGAAGTTGAGCGTCTACTGAGTCTTTCGTCCGATTCAGCAACACTCTATTGAAACCCTTTCCTGGAACGGATAGTAGAGTGATGCCTCTGCAGTTCTCACATTCACTCAGATCTCCCTTCTTTGGTATCTTGATGAAATATCCTCTTTCCCAGTCTGTTAGAACTTTTTCTTTCTCCAAAATGTTTCTGAATGCCATAAGGAGCACCTTTGTGCTTACCTCTATGTCTGACTTTAGCGCCTTGACTGGTATGTTGTCAGGTTAAGCTGCTTTCTGACACTTGATTTGTCTGATGACCATCTTGATTTTTTTGATTGTTGGTGGAGTGACATCTATAGGAAAGTCTGTATATACTGCTTCGATATCCCGTGGATTCAAATGAGTTGGTTTATCCAAGTGTTCCACTCATTTGTTCCTTTGTTTTTGAATCTCAATGATTGGCTAGCCTTCTTTGTCTTGGACTGGTCTCTCTGGTTTACTATATCTAACCTGCAGTTTCTTCGCTGTCATATAGTTTTTCTATATTTCCTTCTATTACAACTTTTTTCACTGTCTCTGCTAGGTCTTCCACGTATTTCTGCTTTTCATCTCTAATGTTCCCCTTCACTTTCTTGATTGCGTCTCCGTATTCGATCTGTGTCTTGAATTTCTCTGCTTTTGTTTGACTGTTGTTAATTGCATTATGATGTTGCTTGCAGCCCAGCATCTTCTGGCATGTTGAAGTTACTGTTTCTTTAGCCCCTTTCCAATTGTCCTCCATAGTAGTTTCTTGTTCCGTGAATCGATCCTGTAAGGCTCGGAACCCGTTGTTGAGAGTTATCTTGAATTCATTGAGTTTGTCAGTATGTCGAAGGAAGGCTGTATTGAAACCTTGTATTGCCGTTTCCCTAGTTGTCCAGTGCTTCTTTAGCTTCAGTTTCATCTTGGTCACAACCAAATGGTGATCTGAAGCTATGTCAGCTCCTCTCCTGGTTCTCACGTCTCCCATTCACCTTCTGAATTTTATACTGATGCGAATATGATCCATCTGGTTCTGTATAGTGGGATCCGGTGAAAACTATTTATTTTTGTGTATGTGTTTGTGAGGGAATATAGTCTAGCCTATAACCATTTTGTTGAATATACATAAGTTTTCAAATCTCTTACCATTCTCGTTCCTTTCTCCTAGTCCATGTCGTCCCATGATATCTTCATTCTCGGTGTTGTCCATCCCGACTTTGACGTTTAGATTTCCCATCAAAACGGTTAGGTCATTTTCTGGACACTTCGTTATGATTGATTTCGGCCTCTCGTAAAATTGATGTTTATCTTGTCCATTGCTATCACTGATAGGTGCATAACACTTGATAAAAATTATTGTGATTCCCTCCTTCTTTGTTTTTAAGGATGCTTTGATAATTCTGGGTTCATGAGATTCCCATCTTATAAGTGCTTCTTCCGACAGCATCAGTGCAACTCCTTGTGTGTACCCGAAAAATTTTCCTTTTCATGACCTGAGTACAACAACATCTCTTTCAAATCTAACCATTTCTATCCAACTTAGGTCCAATGAATTTCAAGAATTCTGATCACCGTCAGGTAGTATCTCATAACCACAGCTCTCTGAGTGATCCTCTAGGTTTCTCAAATTTTCTGGTCATTCTATTTACCCAGATGGAGTTTCGTGTTACGCTTTACACATATATTTCTTTTACAAGCCTAAATATTGGTTTGTCTAATTGCGCGATGACTCATCGCATGCTCATTATTATGTATGTTTATTATTTCTTATTCATTCATTCGTATTCGCATTTACTCATATTCACAGTCATTCGCATTTTCATTCATTCACGTTCGTATTCGCTTTGTATGCTTTGTGTGAAAATAAACAGTAGTCGCCAATTTGTATCATGTTCTGAACTTTATACTGTTGAGAAACTAGTGTAGTAGTGGTTACCAGGACAGTTGATTACGAAGTATAGACAGAATATAAAGATGTTTGATCACTAGATACAAAGATTGATGAGTTTCTTTCGCAAATTGTGAAGATATTCGACTGCACTAAGACACCAAAGAACAACTTGTATAGTATGGCAGATGGTTTGATTTTGAAAATATTGTCTATTGGGATAGAATTTGAAGGTTCAAAGACCTATTTAAAGATTCCAATGTTCTTTAACTTAATGACGTGTTCTCTAGCAATGAGGAGATTCAATACGTCTATTAGAAATCCTACATTAATTAACACTGTTTGGGTAAGTTGAGTATGAATGCTATTTGGATATTGTTAAACAAAACGTTGCGATTGACTTGCTATGCTTAAAGTAGTCCAGGTATAAACAATATTTTTATTACAAATTCCATATTTTTATATTTACGGAAAGTATATATTATAGTGATTACATGAGCTAAACCTGTCGTTCATCATTAAAGCTGGAGATAAGCTGGATTGTAATGCAATAACTTGGTTCCAAATAGGATTAATGTTATGGTCTTTCAATCTGCTTGATCTTTATCATTTGGCGAAATTTCATAATCAACATGACTAACTGTTTACAATGAAATTTAATTTGAAATTACAACACTATAGATTATGATGTGGATGAAATCACTCATCGAGCGTTAGCTATGAGTTACTGGAACTTAGGCACCAGTTATTAGTTAGTTAAAAGAATATAACTCTAAGAATAAAATATACAGATTAATTAATAAAGATTTGAGAAAGCATAGAAACTTTTAACGACACTAACCATCAACAAACTGTTTTTTACGGATGTACCATTGGAAGTCTGATACTGTAGTTAAAGACGAATAATTTAGGCTTCATTCTGACTTATTGTTACTCAGTTATTTGGTTTACAATCAATTATCGAGAGTTTCCACATACATTTAATTCCTAATGTAGTTTAATTATTATCCAGCTTAACTAGTGAGCATTTGTTCCCACCACCTACAAAGTATTGTAGGGTCCTGTCTTTCAAAATATATGAATTTGACTGTGTTCTGTTAGATGTTCTGAGAGTCAGATGAAACAACCAGTTTAAACTCTCATGGTTTTATTAAGTTCAGTAACATATATCAATCTCAAATTTCATAAATCTATAACAAAATAAAGTTGTAATTTGATCAGTTCTATTCATCAGAAAAAACAAATAAAGATTTATTACTGATAGAACATAGAGTTTAAATTATGATTTTAGTTATATATAGTAGCAGTGAGAACAGTCATGATTAAATTTTACAGTAATATTACGTCAACTGAACAAGTTTAACTGAATACATTTATTAGACAAGTCCTACTGAGATGCAGGCGCTTCCTACTGATAAAGGAACGGGTGTATAAAGAAAGTATCTTATTATTTTGCTGTCGAAAACCCACATAGAATATAAATCTTTCAAAAAAATGTGCATTATGAGTTGAGAGACATTTAAAAACCCATATTTCACAAAATATTTTTTAAATGTGCATATGATTTACCAGGACCATATGGTTACAACTAAAAAACATGAAATATCTCTTCTGAATATGATGTGTAATAACCATTTTAAATAGTTTCTAATCTTGTCATAAATCATGTTTTCATTTGATTGGTTTCATGTAAACAGATTTTATATATCTAAATTATCATTCACTGTCTAATAATGATCTAGGTAGCAATCAATAATGAGTGAAGTATATACAATTGAAGATTATTTGTTTACAGAAATCTGAATATTAATATCATTCAGAAAAATACATATTACAGGGAATAAACAGTGTGAATTTATAGACTTGTGATCGGTTGTTCAAATCAATGTGATATCATTCAACGAATATTAGTGACAATAACCAAATGACTAATGTAAATCTTCCCAGACAACTGGATATCATGAGATAGAATGTGGTGTACGCTACTTATGTTTGTCAACATAAGTAGTATGTAAAACCAATCAGAAATGGAATGCATGGGAGCAGAAGGTTGAGAAGATTAAACTGAAGAAAACAGAAAGGGAAACATAAAAGAACTGAGAATTAGAAGAATCATGAAGGATGTAGAGCATGATTGATTGATGATTTGCAAGTGAAGCATTTACTGTATGGTTTCCATATATCACCAAAGAAATTTGTAATTTTGTGTTAAACAATAAATCGGTTGTCCCCACCACAGTTCTCGTTCACTACGAAAAATGGCTTACTGAAAAAATAAATATATTTTTGTGCAATAAAATGAGGAAATTATTTCACAAAATTTAAGGGAAAATTAACGTGATGCTAATGTACCAACAATTCAGGATTAAAACTGATATCCAAGGTTAGTGAACATAATTTAGCACATTAGACAACTGTTGATCCTAGTTTGATTCTGTCACTAAAAATGAATAGAGGTATGTATTGATAAAAAAATTCAAGATTTTGATTATTATACTAATTGGTAGGTATTAAAAATTACTTGGCCATTTGAAGACTAATATGTTTTCAAACAACTTCATATTTCACTTACGGTCTAGTAAAATAGATTCACAAGTGACTAGATAATCTATCAAGGATAAGCTTTTATGTTTATTTAAATAAACTGTGATAGGCAATGCAGTAAAATAAAATATAAATTAGAAATTAAATTAGCGCTATACAATTTCATATTGTTACTCAAAAGATCACATCTTATATTTTTATGAAGCCTTTAGTGATAAGGAAGTAAAAATGAGTTAAATGTATCCGTGCGTTCTCTAGGGGATTGGTGTTCTCTATGGGATTTGTAGGTTGAGACGTTATAAATTAGCTATTTTTTGTAACTGATAGATTTTTATCACAGATATATAAATTTTACACTACCTCGGAAGTGAGAAGGGTAAAATATTTGGTCTGCAGAATAAAAGATCCATTCAAATGTAGGATAACGGAAACGTTTTGGAAAAAAACAACAGTTTGACGTAATAGCGTATAAGCTAATCACAGTAACTGGATCTAATATCCAATCCAGTGACCGGAACCGAGCAACAACGGTATATTGAAAAACAAAATATATTCAGTTGTTTGTTATCGTCCAAAATCTATCGAAAGACTTAACAATCTATACATTTCTCACCTTGATAAGGTGAACTTTGAATATTGTGACCACCTACAGTTCAGAGGGATAAAATAGATTTTGAAATAAAAACATCTGTAACATAAGAGGCCAGTGATCATTCCTATAACATTCACTTTCTGATAGGTAAAAACCGTCGAGAATTCACTGTCAGACAATAAAAATTTCAATCAGAGTTTTGTCATTAGTTACTTAACTAAAGCATAATTACTCTGACTTTTAACATTGAAAATGTACTATTGTTGAGTTGTACTTGTACTTGTGATTTGTTGCTTCAACTTGAAATTAAACCTTAAATACACTTGCTACGTCACAAACTGTACAATGTATTCCTACAATCATTAATACAAGCCAAACTATGAATTGTAAATCTTATATATATTCTAACTACTATTTGAATATATTTTAGAGTTATTATGGTTTTACCTGATTGATTAAATGTATTATAGTTTTAATTAAATTATTTTTAAGTGAAAATTTATTGTTTAGTATCGATGAAATCTCTGAATAATTTTACTCATAAATTAATAGAAGCTTATCAGTTATTAAATGTTTCATAATTTGGATTGACTTTCGAACCAATTCTTAATTGCAACTACTCTTAATCATGAGACAGAAATGAAAAGCTGAGCGAGGTCAAACATGAAAATCAGAATGGTATAATCTAAAATGTATTAAATGGGAGTCTAGCACTTTAAATAACTAGGTTATTAAAATAAAACGATCATGAAGGAAGATTTTCCATTTATTGAGAAAGTATAAAGGATTTTAAGCAGATATGGATGGTAGCTAGAAGTTGAATCTAGGACTCACGTTTTATACTATTCAGGACTCATCAGCTAAATTTACCTGCTTGTAACTTAATGGCAATGCTCACAGAATGCCTATACGCTAAAAGAGAGTGGTCAGTTGGAGTTCTAAATATAAATGAGAAGATTCAAATAACCAATACAAATGAATTAAAAAATAAGGCTGAAAAAAACTAAATATATCGCGAGATCTTCTGTCAGTGAATACCTCGAAATCGTTATCTTGCAGTGAAATCTTTCCTAAAGTTTACTTGGACTTCTCACCTTAATGTTCAGAGGTCTCTTATAAATCTTAGGAGCTCCGGTAAATTCCAGAAGTGGGACAACAAGAGCACATACTGACAACTTTGTTTCGCTATTTGAACTACTTATAAGTAGATACGAGAGTTATGAATATTTTATGAGCCCAACAATAGTAATTCATTTTAGTATTAGTTGTTTGAATCTTCCCATTGATGTTTAGGACTGCAACTGACTCATCCACTCTTTTTGTTTAATGCCATTTTCTCATTATAGCTGATATCAGTTAGTGATGAAAACATCAAATCTAATTCCTAATCCTGACATTCAACTGTAAATCTTAATCCTAATTCCTCACACTTATATATAACCTTCATTTAACCCTGGTAAATCAGTGGACGTTTCAAGGTCATTTTAGCTTTGCTCAAAGGTCGTCCATAAATTATGATCTCACTGTCTGGTTACTTGAATTAGTTTACATCGTTGAATAAATTTAAATGTTAAATTAAATTAAGATTATCAATTATATATACTTTGATTTATGAAGTTCTACGCAGATGTTCGAAAAGTAACGTATCTGATTGTGAATTCTGCGATACAAAGTCAAGTCCGTCAGAGATCATCTATGCCCACAGGATTGCAGTTATACCCTTCAGATGAGTATGAAAATGCAGAAAACCTAAGTCCATAGTTTCCTGTCTACTATTTCCAACCAGCACCTCACATATCAACATAGCGCACATAATGTCAAGCCACTTAAACCAATGGCCACATCTCAACTTTATCGATAGGATTAGATCAGCTCTGTGAAGACTTGACATATATGACATTGCTCACTTTTGAGAGATCAATCAACTGTATACTCTTTCATTTTTGTTAACATTTTAATTGAATACTGAACAATACTGCTATCTGTCGATAAAGGTCTGAAATGAGAAATCATTTAGCTGAAAGCAAATCCTTCAGTTATGAGATATCTAAGTACTGTGGTTTAATAAACTAAAAAGCTTGTTTAAGCACCAGCAAGAAAGTTATAACAATTAAAATATTGGACTTAACTAATCACTAAAGTTCCCTTTTCTGACGGTTTTAATATCTTAAAACGATATTGATCAATCGTTATTATTATTATTATTTGGACACAAACATCGATACAAGAGGGCACCAAATACATAAGCGCCACACAATAACAATGAGGCCATTAGTAGTTATCACTGATTTGTGTGGGGGTTGTGATACTGTCCGGGTGTCCAAACCGAAGCAGGGATCAATCAACAAGTCAGTTAATTTCAAATTATGGTTTTTGAATGCAATTTATAATTAATAGTTATAGGCAATTATTTTACATAATATTCTTACGCATAATTAAAAACCTACTTGCAACAGTTGACCTAGAAAATGATTATGTACTTTTGAAAGTCATTTAATATACTATTCACTTCTGATTAGGATGATCGTTTAATGACTATCCTCATAATTTAAAATGCATTCCATATCGATGTAACAAATAGGATCTACCTATTAACGAATCGTTTATAACTTTTAAGAAGGTTGATTTTAAATAAATTCGCTAAAAAATAAATTAGTCAACTCAATAACGAACTTGATACAGGGATATTTTTGGTAAATACTATAGATATTAAAAGTGGGAAATCAGATATACATGAAATTTGTTTTATATTTTCATGACCATTTACTATCCCTAAACACTTGATAGATAATTATTGCTGAACGACAATTTGAAGAGATTTTTAAGTTTCACAAACAATAAAATTATATCTAGTTGTTAAACGTAGAAAGCATTGTTACCGAGTAAATTTCATAGGATGTGATTTTTTGAAACTGAAATACAACCAAGATACAGATATAATTTATCTTAAATAAACCACATTTAACCACTTGATTTAATGGAATGCTTAATAAAATAGATTAATGAATCATCTGTTGGATAACATCCATTACTTTGAGCAAAAATTTAGGTAGTTCCTCCTTTCGATTTATCACAAGTTCATAAATGAAAATATGTTGAAAATATCTAGTTGGCTTGTGATAGTTAGTCTAACTAACATCATTTTAGTGTAGAACATTCTAGCGCCTATTTGAATCTACCGATTAAAACAGTTTGCTGCTTTCATTTCAAAATTCCTAAACTATATTCCAATACCTGATGCATTAGAGTTTCACCATAATCATTTTATGTCAACTGGATTGACAAATATATGTTTTTGGGGATGATCATGTGGATGTTTATACATATTATCTGAAAAATGTCAATGTAATGAGTGTTGATTTTTACCATTTTGTTATCTTCCTTCTAACATCCATTATTGAGTCTTTATACATTAAGGATGATTATGCAATCAATTAGCTCAAATTTAACATCTTACGGTAAAAAAAGTTAGATTTATACCGACAACTGGACAAGACTAAACAACGAATTATCCAGAGATTATTCAGTGTATATTATTCCACAGTAATCAATGTATACCCATGTTAACATTTCCATTCGACCACAAATCAAAAGTGATTAAACCTGTCACACATGATGATTTTCATCTAAATTACAATGATTTCCTAATAAATATTAGAATTCAGGAGAAAATTTCTTTTATAGCCAATGAAACATTATTTCACTAGTCCAACTTTTACATTTCTTTTTGTGAAATAAACTATCACTAAGGGAATAGATTGTATTTGATTGCAAAAACATATATTTTCAGTTGAATTATTTTGTCAAAAGTTAATTACAACATGTTAATTCTACCGTTACCAATCAACATTGTCCACACTATCCCTAATAAGAGTTGAATTTCCGTCGATTCATAACAAATATTTCATCCACACAATTACAAATTATTCAATGATAATAAATGCGTAGATTCAATAAACTGGAAAATGAATAAACATGAATCAAATGCTACAAAACTAATTAAATACAATGAATTCAGCGAAATAAATGACGATAGGAAAACTGATGAAAGTGAACGGACAGAGCGTTATTATTGTGGAATAGAGAAAACCTCAACGAAAACTGAAATAAATTATGTTAAGAAGGAAAAAATTGCAATATAATTTAATTAAGAATAGAAAACAGAACAATAAATATATTTTTTGTTATATCCCAAGGAGTAGAATGATTGTATTTCTGACATTTCGTGACCTAATGTACATCAATTCATCAGAGTAAACAAATAACCGGCATTGAATTAACACAAGTGTAAATAGTAGTATTCAAATTCGTGCTATTTAAACTTGTGTTAATTGAATGTCAGCTATTTGTTTACTTTACTCATTGGGATATAACAAAAATTATATTTATTTTTATATTTCTACCAAATCCTCAATTAATTTAAAACTATCAAGTCCAATCTTCGTATCGATATCTGGTCAATCGAATGTTTTGTACACAGTCATTTTCGTATTGTCCTTTCTAATTTTGAGTGATTCAGTGGAGTGTGTATGTGTGTGCATCGAGATACGTGATTTAAGAGTACTCATGATGCTCGTGTATGAATAGATGTTCACATGAATAATAAGTAAACTTTGTCTCAATATCAACAACGTGTCTATTTCCATAAGTAAACAAAATTAGGTTATTATTCGTAATAGAATAGAACTTTGCTTTGTGGTAGAACACAAGTTCTTGTAATATTTTTTATCCAGATATGACATGTTAATACGTAGTATTGTTGAGTGAATAATTAATAGGATATAAACAATACATGCAATCTAAAGAACAATAATACTGTTTCAAGAAGTGAGTGAAATAATTTGAGAACTGAACTCTGTCAATTTAATTGTAATCAGAATACTGTGAATGTTTTTGTCATCATGAGATTTCGACACCTTTCAACAAAACGCACGTACTTCCATTAGACTTGAATTCAGACAATATTATAAAGAAACCAATGGTATGTTATATAAGAAGACTGGAGTTGTGATCACTGCCCATAAAATAGACGAATTCTGAAACATGTTATCAAGAGGCGCTTAACATTTTTGATTCACACAGCCACTTCACTATAATCAAAATCTGATAGTGTAAAGTTTCCAATCTCTTCTATTTCATGACAAAGGATAATCTTAACCTAGTGATATAAACATGTTTGTGAATCCTCATCAAATGGATTGATTTCATATGTTACAAATTTTTAGTAAAACAGATAAGTTTCTTAACTAAAATAAATCAGAAGTGGTTTTGTGGATATTATAGTAATTTTCTTAGTTGAGATCATGAATCAGTTGAATCTAGACCACCGTGGAAAACTTGGAAGTACTGAACGGCCGTTTTGTCCTATTGTGGGACTCCTCAGTAGTGCGCATCCACGATTCCGCCTCACGAGATTCGAACCTAGAGCCTATCAGTTTCGCGCGCGAGCGCTTAACCTCTAGTTCACTAAGTTGGCCGGCATCCAACTGTGTTAATGTCTTACTTTAACCGATTCACGAAATTGAGAGACACATTCACCAAATCACTAATGATCAACTTGTCATCACTTTTCTACTGTCATTCTATATAAATTCTTATTATTGAATGATAAATGAATAGTTAAGTCATGAACAAGTATTCAAATTATACTTAGATTATAAGTTGTTCAGCAATCAGCATCTACCACTTAACATCCAATCAAACCAATGTATTATCTTCTTAGACTTTGTTCAGTTTAAATTAAAGCTATGAAATATATTACGTAATTGCCATTATTATTATTATCATTAACATTACAATTATTATTGTTACTATTTGCTCAATAAATAAAAATTTAAGTATATTTTAACAATTCAAGAACAGTGGTCTGTTCCGTTTTTTAGTTTTCTTGTAGTTAATATTTGACTGACTTCAAGAGATATTTCCTTGAGTTCTAGTGGGAAGCAGTGACCAGTGGAGTTCAACCAAGTCTGTTGTAGAGATATCAACTTACTGAAGACAATTGGTGAACGGTTGCTCAAAATCGTGGATTGTTTGAAGTTAGACATTAACACCGTTGGATGCCGGCCAGCTCAGTGGTCTGTCGGTTAAGTGCTCTAGTGCGAGACTGGTAGGTCCTGGGTTCGAATCTCGCGAGTGCGAGATCGTGGATGCGCACTGCTGAGGAGTCCCATAATAGGATGAAACGGCCTTCCAGTGCTTCCAGGTTTTCTATGGTGGTCTAGCTACAATTGACTCACGATTTCAACTATGATAATAAATTCTTTATTAACTTTTATTAAATAACAAATATATTTGCTATATTGGATAAAGTTTTATCCCAGTATATTTTAGTCGTTAATTTGTTATTTAAGTTGTGGAATATTATAGGTAATCAGAAAGGAAGAATCATAGATTTCTGGATATATGTATATATATATATAATGTATGAACAGGACAAATTTGGTAATTGTATGATTTCATTTTATCCTTTATCATTTAGCACATGATTCCAACAATCAACAGGAAACAACAAAATAATGAATTGCCTCTTTCATCCATTTACTGAATGAGTATCCTTTTTCTGTTGTTTTCTTTTTTTTTCTCTGTAAAATAACTAATTGTATTTTGTTTTGTCTTCGTCATCATCATTATCATTAACAATAACAACGACAAATAAATTATTCCCCCCCCCCACAAAAAAGAATTCCAAATTAAAATCGTGTTTGTATGATTTTGGATAAGAGTTCTAACGATTTGTTGGGTTGTAAAAAAGCAAAAATAAAAAAAAGGAAAGGAAATGAAAGATAATTAATCGGTGATTTCAATGTTTGTTCAATTTTTATTGTTCAGTATTACAATAATAATTATTTACTGATTATCATCCTACTCAAAATTATTATAAATATAATTATAATGATTATTTTATTTAATATAAATAAATGATGGATAAGAATTTTTAGGAAAAATAAAATTTTCTAAGATAAAGGTTTTTTGGGAAAATAAATGACACATATCATAATAATGATAGTTATTAATAAGATAGGAGATTTACGAATTTGATCTACATTACACGATGACTTCATTTAGGAAACTATCGAAAACCAAGAAGTACTGAACAGTTATTTCATAAAATATGACATAGGTGTTATCAATTGTTATGCAATATCGTGAATGAACAAAAGTTGGAAATATCAACCATTCTATTCTGACTTGTTGATCTAAAGATAATGGGGTCGTTGTGGTGGCATGAAGTTCATGGATGATAAATTTTGAGAGGGGTTATATATAAACAATCCAATTGTCCAGTGTTCATTGATTTTCAGTAGTTACTTAGCTAAATGCAGTTCATGAAATATATATAATTAGAATTCTCTCATACACTCATGGAAGCGTATTTTGTTTTATTTTATAACATCCACATAGTTCTAGACGGATCATTCTATAATTTTTTTGTTCACATATTAATTTAACTAGAAAACTTACTTTGAATGAAAGGATATACATGTATTGGTTATCTTTTTCCCTAGGGAAAAGTTTTCACCTTACATAATTGTTTAACGAAGTGATTGAATTCAGTAGTATTAATTGACAATCTTTTTCCATCTACTATTCATTTGAATAATATTTACTCTTAGTGAAACAATATAATTAGTAATGTATAAAAGGAATAAGTCTCTAAACAGGATTATTCATGTGTAAAAGTGTGTGATATCAAGGAAACATCTATTCATAATGTATTTAGGATTTCCGGTATAGTAAAGTACAAAAAAGCAATATCAATTATCTTCTATATTGATTTGAATGGATAAGTGAATACATAATTATATTATAATAACTAACAACTTGGTTTTAGTCCACTGTTTCAAAGTTGTAATAATAATTTGCGAAATGACAAGTCAACTATTTTGGAAATGAGTTCATAATTCACCGATAACAACAGATGAAGATTGTGTTTAAATAAAGGTTAAAACATATGGAAATGTGAAAATTATAGGAATCCAAATGGAAGGCTGATGCTTGTTGAACTACAAAGTCTCTAATTTGAAACTTAATGATATAACCGGTGTGAAATATTAAGAAATTATTGAAAATTATGGCAAGAAAATATTCAGACTTCTGATTCTCAGTTCTTTATTAGATGTCAGCGTATAACGAAAATTTCCCCAAAGTTCTTTTTCTTAGCATAAAATGTTATATAAAATGATGAGTAAATTGTTGCAAAGCCAAATTATAAAATAAGTGGTTCAGATAGATGTGCAAACGTTTATTAGAGAAAGTGATCCAAATGGTTAAGTAGGAAAATACTTGCCAATAAATAATTTACCACTTGGACTGATGATAGATCACAGAATAATATAACATCAACCTGGCTGTTTGTAAGGCTACTTTTTAACGTTGAGACCATAATTTACTCTCAGTCGAGGAGATTAGACAAATGGACAGAACATTTTCAATAAAAATTCAACTAGTCTCTAGATTACTTTCTGTTATCGACTGTTTTCAAATAATCTGATCGGAAAAGCGACACAAGTCTCCCAAACTTTAGGGATGTTGAAAAGGTCATAGGTGGGTCTAGCTGGATTAGCCCCAAACATCTTTGAAGATGATGGTCTAGTTTTAGCCACTAAATTCAGTGAGATATTAGACTGGAACCGGATGTAATCCCATCTAACCGGTATGGATTGCAGACGGACCAAGTTTAGAAGAAAGGCCAGAAACCCCTTTGTGACAACTACAGAGGTATTAGCTTGATTGTTATTATGTCTAAAACATTAGTGTCAGTAATCATCTGACACTATACCAGGGCTGATGAAGAGAAAACTTCGAAAAAACCAGGCTGGTTTGAGACCTGGACGTATATGTGTAAACTAAATATCCATTCTTCGTCATTTTTCCAGAAAATAGGTATGATTTCCGATGACTGGCTATAGTGATATTTGATTCTGTTGATCAAGTGATTCCATGACTGTATCTGTCATTAATAAAAAATTACATCAATCTTGCGATTTATCTTGATAATTTCATCTCCTTGTGTTACAACGGTAATGACAACTTAAACCGATGCATAAATGTGTCAGGTTCTGTGTTATATATATATATATATATATATATATATATATATGTAGATGTGTTTGCTCACATTTGAAACATCCCAAGTCAAGCCAGTCAGTCGTTCATATTCAATAAAGAACCTGACTCATGTGCGCGTCGGTTCAAGTTGTCGTTACCATGCTAACACAGCGAGATGAAACTATCACGACAAATCACACTACTTTCCTTCACAAAATACTCAACATTCACTGGCCGGATACTATCAGCTACAGCGTTTTATGAGAGAGGACAAACCAGCTTCCAGCTGAAGAAGAAATTAGGAAAAGACGTTGGAAGTGGATCGGACATACATTAAGGAAATCACCAATGTGCGTCACGAGGCGAGCCCTAACTTGGAATCTGGAAGGGAAGCGGTAAAGAGGAAGGTCAAAGAACACATTACGCCGGGATATTGAAGCAGATATGAAAAGGATGAATAAAAACTGGAAAGAAGTGGAAAGGATTGCCCAGGACAGGGTTGAATGGAGAATGCTGGTGAGTGGCCTAAACTCCTCAACGAGGGGTAACAGTTGTAAGTAAGATACAAAAAATTACCAAAAGAACTGTACGTTCTAGGAATCCCAATAAAGAGTGGAATACTTTTCAAAGTATTTCTGAATTTCCCATATAATACTTAACTAAATTCCTACAGAATTTAGTTAAGTTGTTGACATCACACAAAACTACTTTTCGGGGTTCATTTTAGAAAGCAGTACAACTCAAAATGATTTTCATTAATCATTAGATAGTATAAAATATTACCGTATTAAATATATATTTGAATAATGATAAAAACATAAGCATTACAAAATGAAGAATCGATTTTATGTTGATGTTCAATTCTGTGAAATGAACCAGAATAAAAATTTAATTATAAACGGTTAATGTCAAACTATTGTTTAATCCATTGGAACCATTTTATTATTTACATTTCAATTTAATCTATAAAAGAAAATAAACAAATTTATTTCTGTATTTCTGTCATTCCTTCAGGTGTATTATTATATATACATATATAATCATTTTGAGGTAGAATGAATATGCAAATTACCAAAGTTTATTTAACAAGAAAAGTTGATTGAAAACATCAGTATTGTTAATATTCATTTAAATTATTGAAAAAAGAAATGATCATAATATTTTGATTTGATTTGATCATATTTTCTATCGGTTAAACAATTTTCGTTTGAATGCTTTCAACTCTGGTTAGCGTTTTTTTAGCGAGTTGGTTTTCTACAGGATGGGGTCGCCAACCCCATGCCCAACCCCACTCCTTTATTTGGGCTTGGGACCGGCAGTAGCCCCCGGAGGAGCTACAGGTGGAGTTCTTTCAACTCTGTGAGGGCTTGCCTTATGACGCAATTGGGTCATTGAGGAGATCACCCAACTGCGTAACAAGGCAAGCCCTCACATGGAATTCCCAAAGCCAAAGAACACATTACTCCAAGAAATGGAGACAGATATGAGAAGAATGAACGAAAGTTGGATAGAACTATAAAGGAAGGCGCAGGACAGAGTGGGTTGGAGAATGCTGGTCGGCGGCCTATGCTCCATTGGGGGAAACAGGCGTAAGTAAGTAAGCTTTCAACTCAATCACAGAATTCACGAAAGAAAATTGTGGTTTAACTAACCTCAATCATGATGAATATATTTTCAAATTGTTTCTATAATAACTCGAAATCAAATTAATGCCTATAGAGAATCGTAAAAAATCTAATTGGTTGACTCGCTCACTGTTATAATAATTGGCTCACAAATATTGATGAATTTTAGTCGAATCTTTTACCAAATATTTTTAACGAGGGAGAATCCATTGACAATGAAGAATAATATATTCAGTTTTACTGATGATCAATCAAAGTGAATGTAATTTTGTGAATAAGAAGTAAGCATTATCAAATAAAATTGTTACAACGACAGGAATAACTTAGAGCGTCTCATTCAGACAATTAAAGTACATTTCGAATAAAGTAATATTGTATTACTTGACACTAATATATAATTTTACATTTGAATATATATAAATCAATTATATAAGGGATTAATTTCATCTGAATCAAAAGTACGGTATAGAGACCTATTAGAATTAGAATTCAAGAAGATGGATGCTTTACATCCATAATGGCAAGTTTACGTGATATAGTTCTTTTGATTATAGTCAGGAAAATCTTAAAGAGACTTCAACAGATTCATGAATTATGTAAAACCAGTTGATAAGTTGTAATAGTTTTGTTTGTCATTAAACAAACCACTTGAAAAAACCTGCTTTCTGACTGGTTAATAAGTGCCTTAAATTTCTTCACAGTTATTTTAAGCTTTTCTCTACATAATACTCTTACTGAACTTTTATCTCGACTAATCATTCTACAAAAGATTCAGTTTGTGATGCTTTGTACAATTGTGAATAGAAAAAAAAATTTAAAAACTCCTGTGTTTAAAATCATATCTTAAATTATAAGCAAAGATGGATAGTGGCTAGTAGTGGGATCGAGGACGTGCGTTTCGTTCTATTTGGGACTCGTCAGCTGGATGTACCTGCATCTCACAGTTGATGCTCATTCTGGTGCATCCAGCCGATGAGTCCCAAATACGATGAAACACTCGTCTTGGATTCCACCACAAGTCACTATCTATGTTTGCTTATAATGCTTGTGAACTAAGGAAATATCGAGCTAATTCGCACTGGATGCACATATGACAATAAGAGACTGATCAACTGCCGTGCTAAACATCAATGGGAAGATGCAAGTAAACAACACCAAGTGAACATATTGTAAATTATTACAATACCATTTATTTTTAAATGATATATTGAACAATTCAGATTTAGTTAATGGTTTGTGATTCATTGTGTTCAAAACGCTTTATTGTTCAATTTTGTTTTACATATCTTAGTGATTGGATCCTGTCACAAATGTACATTCAAAGATATAATTACTTCTTCTCAGACAGTTCCACATCATGATATGACATTAGTATATGTAGCTGTACAATTAATTATCAAAAATCAATACCTATGAAATGCCCTTGAATAAATAAACATTAGTATAATAAAACAAGAAACAAATGACGAAGGAATAATTGAATGGTTGTTAAGAATGAATAAATGAAAATGAGTGTTTAAAGTGATGTCAAGTGTAAGTTAAACTTTGAAAATCATTCACACAATTGTAATAATCACATAGAAATATACATTGAAAGTAACGAGATTGCCATCACAAATTGAAAAATGATAATGTGCTGTTATTAAGAGATAATCATATTCACTATAAAGACTGAAAACAATGAACGAATAGAGTAAAACGATAGAAAGGATAACAAATTAAAAATCCATTTCTTCTCCTGGAAACATTTCATTCTTTAAAAATTGATAAGTAATATCATAAAGAAACCCCATTGATACACATTAAGAGGTAGCTTCGCTTTTAAAATTATTCTCAATATTAAATATAAGTCATTGTGAACTTTAAAGACAACAAAAAAATTAAAGCTTCATATGTGAAACATAAACAAGAAAAAAAATGATTAAAGAAGAAAACAAACAGAAAATCAGTTAAATTATTCGTTTGCATGACAAACTGTTATTAAAATTAGTTCAAAAAAAATTTATGTTTCATCTTTAACTGAAAAAAATAGGTTGGTTTTATCCAAACTTAAAATCAGTTTGCTACTTACTATAAATGAGTTCATTCAAACTGTTGAGTTTCACAGTTGACATCATACACTGACATTATAGTTATATAGATACTGAATAACAGGAACCACAGAATAGATTTTTCGCCCTAGTATAGTACTTCTTAGTATTTCGTATCAACGAACTCCTATCAGTTCGAAATAGCTATTCAATACTTCTTAGTTTTCATTGGTTTCCTAACTAATATCAATCTATGATGGTAACTGACTTATTTTATCTTACATCGTGAATGACTGTTATTATTATTATTAGAATCAGTAAAAGTCATTCTATACTGTGTAAAACTTCATATCGACTCGTAAATAGATTGTATAAAAGCAACTATTTGTCACAACTAAAAAGAAAACATTGAAAGAATGTCAATTAAATAAAATCTATTTGAAAGTAAACATCAAATATCATTGAAGATAATTATGATTTCACTGACATAACATTAAGATGAGATACTTGATTTACTTATTTTGTTTTATTTTGCTTTAATCTTATATTAAGCATAAATAAAATGATGTGTGTTTAGTTAATACACATACAGATTAGCTATTATCTTAGCATAGACTGTAATTGGTTTCCTTTATTGATTCCATATAGTTATTTTGAAACAACTTAGAAAAATAAACCAATATATATTTGTGTACGATCTCGAAACTATTAACAGAAAGTCGAACTTCAATAGAAATCTTATAATCTGTATACAATCGATGATATATATATATAGCCGGCTCAGCGGTCTAGTGGTTGAGCGCTCTGGCGCGAGACTGGTAGGTTCTGGGTTTAAATCTCGTGAGGCGGGATCGTAGATGCGCACTGCTGAGGAGTCCCACAATAGGACGAAACGGCCGTCCATTGCTTCCAGGTCTTCCATGGTGGTCTAGCTTCAATTCACTCTTGATTTCAACTATGAGAAATATAGCTTATAATATATGAAGTCTTAAGTTATTCATATTTTTCACAGTGGTATTCAACTAAATCAGATAAGTTTTTAAAATACCCTCAAAAAATAAGTTCATAAGTAAAAATGGACTTATATTGAATTCTTTAATAATATAAAAACTCATTTCAGGTCAAACTGATAAGTGGGTAGATGAAAACTAAATATATGGATAACTAGTAAGTATCTTAACAATGTTTAAGTCTATTTCGAAAGGGTGTAGCATGATAGTAAATCAGAATACAAAAATGTGACTAAGATCAGTGATTTACATGAAAATAAAATATGTAAATATATATTGAAAAGAGAAATTTTTGCAAGGGGAATTAAGGTTCTTAATCGATTAGTTTTATATGGATACACAGATTGAGAGAAGTGTATTAAATGATAACAACTTTAGATAGCTAAGAAAATATC
The DNA here is from genome assembly GCF_000237925.1 of Schistosoma mansoni. Classification (NCBI taxonomy): domain Eukaryota; kingdom Metazoa; phylum Platyhelminthes; class Trematoda; order Strigeidida; family Schistosomatidae; genus Schistosoma; species Schistosoma mansoni. The sequence goes on from NC_031497.1 coordinate 9,788,480, forward strand.
AGTAATAAAGTTGCCGTTATTTTTTCGACGATTATAGATATCAAAGTTTACATCATGAAATAGTTTTAGTTAGATAACAGTTGAAAACCAGGAATCAACGAACTGCCGTTTTGTCCTGACACCCGACTTCTCATCAGTATGGATCCATAACCCTGGTAGAGGCCTAACTTAAGACCTTCATTTCTCGAGGCAACCGCTTAATCTTTAAACCACTGAGCTGAGATTAAATAGTTGCTATATCCAATTTAAAAACTTGAAGGTCCTGGGTTTGAGCCTTAGTGAGTTTGAGGATGGGCACTTTCGTATATTTTGACATTAAGACTAATCAGATTTCCCTGTTTTCAATGGTTATCTAACTAAACTAAATCCGTGGTGAGATCTTTGAAATTTATCAGTTTCCACAAATCTCCATAATTACGGATATTTCAGTTTCATGATATGGTAAACAGACAATCTAGAGTTTATTGGTATTTATCCATTGTAAACCACCTGACTTTAAATTTCTTGGTGAAAACTCTAAAATGTCGATAAAATTTTGCTTTTTATTTGTATATATAATGTAATTACTTCTATATATGTAAATTTATATTGAAGTATCATTGAATGTAAACGTTTTTTATTATTTATTTTTATCAAACCGAATGTCTGAACAAATATAGTTGTTATGCCGATTTAACGTTTCTCTGCCTAATCAGAACTAATGAAATAAATAACAATGTTGATGTAGATTGATGTCTATTTTAAGAGTACGAAGATACGAAGGTACAAAGATGAACTGAATAGAAATCCTAAAATGATTACTGATAGAAAAAGATGTTTATTAAAACATTTATAAGATGATGAAATATGTATAAATACTGTGATTTGATTTAATTACCGTGTTTACTATATTAATTTAATTTATTTTAGTTGGTAGGTATAAAAATCTACCTAGTAACAATTAATTTTAAAGGTTATGTGTGAAATTATTAGAAATGATTCCTATTATTTTATGGTTTCCAATCTTCTAGAAAAAGTCTTCCGGAAAAACAGTTTAGTTGTAACTGAAGCTCTTGTCAGGAAATAAAGAAAGTGTAATCAAACTATTAAATACCTTCTCCCAAAAAATTTTATTTTATAGTTTCAATTCATAAAATGTATTTGAACATTTTTTTAGCTCCTACAATTTTGTATTTAAACTTATTACAATTGGACTCAACATAAAGTGATATTCTTCATTTCATAAGTTGCCATGACAAAACTTAGAAAACTTTCTTCATTGTTTACTCATAGTAATTAAATGATAATACCGCTAAATAAGTAATGTTTACTCAATTTAGTTTATGAATAAACTTTACTAAGCATATTCTTATTCTAGCATCAAAAAACTTTTCCAACGTAATCAAACGCCTAAAAAATCGATAATGTACGGTATTTCCAAAATAATAGATTATTTATTCATTTCCTTTGTGTGACCTATTCTGAACACATTTTGTATAATACTTATAACATCCATTGTATTAGAGTGTTTTAAAACATTTATATTGCTGTTGACAAAGTTCTCTAATGTAAGGTTTAAGAAGAATTCGTTTATCATTGAGAATAGTTCTTGATTGAATAGTTCATTTACTATCATTCAAGCTATATTTGCCATTAATAGTAATCTAGAATTTATTTTTTTGAACTTTTAAAGAACTATAAGATAAACTAGGTTTGAAAATGTTTCCAGTTTGTTTAATTTAAGCATTGGATGAGAAAATACCAATAATTCAAATATTTTCGAAAGAATGACCCGAAATATAATTTTTGTTTTTATAATCCATATTATAATCATTATTGTAGAACTGATTGAATGCTTAATCTGCATCTTACATTTCATAGAGGGTTTATTCATGTGTTTTTTCCTAGTTTTTAACTTTTTATTCATGACTGATTTTGAATATTTGATCCTAATTACATAATATTGAGTTTATTCACGTTGATTAGTCTTTTGTTTATGAATTGGTTTCTGTAATGCTTAATAAACAAATGATAAACAGAAAGGAACTGTTCAGGTTCAATAGAAGCTAGATATGATATAATGTCTCCGATCTTAATACTTGCAATACGCAAATTTTTGATAAAACATGACAATCATTGGCGCCAAAACAAGGATGTTCTAATTATGATAATAAACAAAATAGCATTACTGAAATTAAAACAAATATTCAACTGAATAATCTTTATATTGAATTAAAAATGTAGGTGACGTTGTGTATAATTCATAATGAGTTTAAAACGTAATTTTCCTTTTTTGTTTAGTCGTATTACTTTCCCCTTCTATAAATAGGTCCGACTCCTTAGTTTCATCTAAAAGAGTTGGAATACATGTATATCGGTATTTGTTTATGGTGTTTATGTTTTAAAAATTCAATCAATTTACGATCTGAACCATCTATATCAAATGATATATATACTTCAATGAGTTTGGTGTTCATCTTGTTGTGCTAATGAGGTATGGCAACTTGAACCGTTGCATTTATGTGCCTGATCCTACGTTGTAGCTGCATAACTGGCTGAATGTTGTATATCCGTGCAGCCGATTGGTGGGACTGATTTGATCGAATGGTAAATTGAAATTTTACTGAAAATCATTTTATTCCTCTAAGAAAAATATTTACACTTAGGGTTTTAAATTTAGTTAAATTAAATAAACTTTTTAAACTCTTAAAATAACTCAATACACACCTTGATAATCTTTGTTTATGGAATTATCTAACTAGAAAGTAAATTAATTTAATTAAAAACTGGTCACCCGAAACGTCAGTAATAATGAATTAAACCATAATCATCTTTGTATATTAAAGGAAAGCTTTTTTTTATTTGTGAGAATTTGAGAACACTTACGAAAATAATGCGATTCATAACAACATCTATGAGATCAAACCATATAGGGTTTTAAGTAATTCGTAAGTCGATGCAAATATATTTGTCCTATAGTTTAAATCATGGGCTGATCTCAGCTATACAGACTATGAAAATCAAGAGGCTATAACAGCTATTTTATGTTATCATGAGAAGCCATGACAAGTGAAGTTAAACCCTGTTAGATGTAAAGTGTTTGCTCACTAACGGAATATAAAGATAGTCGAGTAATATCACGAATTGTTTGAAATTAGACTTATAAACCATCGCGTCCTGGTTCAATGATTCGAGAGTCTAATACTTTTCCATAGAACTGAAGGTCCTAAGTTAGATCCCTATTGAGTTTGTGGATGAATATTGATGAGGAGTTGGACATCAGGATAAAACTATAGTACATTGCTTCCAGACTTCTAACAGTTGTCGAACAAAAATCAGTTCATGTCGGTGACGATAAGCCTCATCATTATTCCCGAACCTCTTACAGAATATATACTTGTTAAACTATGTACTGAAATTCTCTTCAATTGTTTGCCAAAATGATGTTACTCGACCGTTGTTGTTACTGATATTTAATGACAGATTATTGTATAAAATTGTTTAGGATTGTCATAAATTGTACAAAGAAACTAGTACTAAGAACAATATTCAGTGAAGGCTTCATTAAAAAACATTTTTCATTGTATATAAATCAAACCATTCCTAATAATTATGTGTAATTCAAAATGATACTTATGTTTCGATAGTACTCAATATACCTCACCATTTGACTTTGAATGTTCCATTATCATATTAATGAAATGCTTTAAGAACAATAAAAAAATACAAATAAATAGACATTTTATCATTTATTAAAAGATTTAGATAACATATCTATCCATTTATCATAATAAGATTTATTTAATCATATGAGTCAAAGAAATCTATGCAAAACAGTGCATTACTTAGTCAAGAAACTGTCAAATCACTATCAATTTTATTATGAGAACAATGTAGAACAGAATAGTTTATAAAACCTAATGTAAAAACTGAAAATAATTTTATATCAAACTGTTTTCTATGGTTATAGGGATGCATAACTCCTCCTGTAGCTCTTCTAGAGTTACTGCCGGTTCCAAGTCCGGGTAAAGGAGGAGGGTTGGCTATGGGGTCGACAACCCCATCCCGTGGGAAAAAACCTGGCTAAAAAAGGCTGAATAGGGATGTATATTATCATTGTAAAGTAATGTCTTTTTTTAGAGTGCTTCATATGTAAAGTAGTATTCACAAAATTTGCTAATGTAAAGGATGAACTTAAAAACTTAAAATTTCTCCAGTTACAATCAATATTGAGTACTATCATTTATTCGCAATCAAAGATAGAAAGAAGAAATAACTCCATATTAAACACAAAGAAATAAAAAACGTAAATTAACTGAAAGAATCAAGTAGTTTATATGATGATACGATTGTACGAATTCGCTGTTTTTGGAAAACATTCACTGATATTTTGAAATCTGACATTTATCGGTATAGCTATATAAATAATTTAGTTGTTTTGTAAAATTATTTATGAGCGGTTTTCGGTTACAAGTTAAAACATTGATTTGGGAAACAAAGGGACACATCAAAATTAATGAAACAGTTTAAAATTGTGATTCTTTATAATTTCATGATGATTATCGGATTATAATCAGAAAGGGTTTTGTGGAGATCTAGTATCGGATTATTTCGTAGATTGTGGTAGGGTGATTTTAAAATATAATCATAGATTTTCAGGAACTATTCTACAATTACAATACAAAATTACTTTACAACCATTAGTTTTAATAATCAAAAATAATAATTTTTGTGAGATACAAGTGACGTTTGTTTGAATCTAAAGTTGAGTAATCCACTTAATAACAGTTATAATAAATAATTTTAATAATGTATGTTCACAGTAAGTTAACCTGCACAAATGCCACGTCTTTCTGTGATTTTTCCGGCACATGCTTGTAGAGTAAAACAAAGGTATGTTAGACCGTATTCCTCATTTTAATGATTTGTTATAAATATTCAGTGATCAATTTATTGTAAATATTTTAGCCTTATAGTAAGTCAGTTTCTGACCGAATAAATCAGTGCTAACGCTTAAGAATGTGAAACTGAGTGATGTGAAATAAAATGTATCACAACCAAAGATGGATAGTAGCTAACAGTGGAATCCAGGACGAACGTTTCGTCCTATTTGGGACTCGTCGTCTGGATGTGTCTGCATCCTACAGTTGACGCTCACTTTGGGATACAGGTTCATCCAGATGAAGTGTCCCAACTAGTATGAAACGCTCGTCCTGGATTCCACCGCTAGTTAACATTCATCTTTGCCTATAATACTTGTGAATTAAGGCAATATCGAGGTAATCCGCACAGGATGCACATATGACAATAAGAGACTGATCAATTGCAGTGCTAAAAATCAATGGGAAGATTCAAATAAACAATACGAAAATGAGATAAAATATATCAGTTATATCAAAATTACAGATATGCTTTGCTGAAGAGTGTAAAGTAATATTAAACATAGGTCCAGGGTTACCTATCGACAATCTCCAACCGCCTGATATCTTAAAACAGAGCACATGAAGTCGAGTCACTTAGACTGGTTGCTGGATTGCAACTAGACAAATGTGACAATGATTACTGCTCAGTTGTGCCTAATAATACTCAAAATTCACAATGAAGAGCCATGAAAGTGTGTACAGAAGTCTGATATTGGTACATGAACAATTGACTAAGGAAGGATAAGTTAATGTAATGAGAAGACAAAGGTTACCATTGTAATATCTAAATTTTTCAAGGTTGTTTTAAAATGACTCAGGTGATTACGATTTTATTCATAAGGTTAATTTTTAAATGTAGTGTATACCAAAGAAAAGCAGATTTTTCGGTTTTTTAGATGGTTTTCACAATTACTACCTAAACGTTTAATCAAGGTATTCATAATATAAGTAGAGATAGTGATTTTTCCTCGAATTTGAATTCTTAATATTGATAGGAAATCACAAGTAATCACATTCAGTGAAATTTACATCTGCTTCTTTTACACATGGAGTTAAACCCTGATCCGCTAATTTCTACAAAGAAGGTTTAAGCAACACAGAGATTTAAAACATTACAATCTTTATTCTGTCTTCAACCTAATAATCATTCGATGTTTACTGGTTGTCATATTTTTTCTAGATTTTAGTTTAAAGATCATAAAGATTGAAAAACCTAAGGAAACTGAGTCCATTTGGGATCACCCACTGAACATCTTTAGTAAAATTATAATTTCCACTCGAATATTTTTGTACACAATTCCTTAAAACAGTGACAATTCAATTCATTGTATCTTCATTTAGTATACGTAAATTAAAAGGGTGATATATAAATTCCATACATCCGACTAATTAATAATCACGTTCATAAAACCTATGTAAACACATGTCTTATGATTTGTCAGTTTATTTATTCTCTGTTCCAAAACGCATAAATTTTTATCTGTTAGTTGTGTATAATAACTCAAGATAATTTATACGGACTATAGCTACGCATCTAAGAAATAATGAAGACTTCGACTGTCGTTTTTCATTGCTATTTTAACGAACTAAACACGTAGAACTATTGTGATCAAGGCGTAGTTGATCAGTATATGGGTCTTGAAAAATCACAAAAGTATTAGTCACATTATGTAACAGTTGTTCACAATGTAATGATCGACAATATAGTGGTAGCAACTTATCTCTTTATAAGGTGCATAATCTAACTATTTAGTCAGGTTACTTGATACTATGTTGCCTTATCTATTCTCATTGAATCTATAAACTTCTTTCTATGTACATCTGAAAGCATTATTTTGTTAAAAATTTTATTGTGAATTCAAGATTCGTGAGAGTAGTGGACTCAAAATCCTATGTTAATTTTCCCCATGTCCTGAAAGGCAACATTATACACTGTTATACATTAGCTAAACATGTAGTGCTTATTTTCATGTAAACAATAATAAATTATTAAAAGCAAGCTGTTAGTTATCTTATTATTTATTTACTTATTTAAACGCATAAATATTGGTACAAGGTGGCACCGGATATATATGCGCCACACAAATCTCATTTGATTTGTGTGAGGGATATGATACTGCTTGGGTGCCCAAACTGAAGCAGGTGGTTTTCTTAGGGGACCACACCTAGAGCTTTCAACCTAAAGCCCTAATCCACAAGGCAGTGAAGCATCGTGAGGAGATGCGATCCCATGGTAGCCGGTGACCAACAATTGATTCATACGCCATTTGTTCCCTCAGGTTACTGGAGCCCATGTGCACCATTGGTTTGGAATCAGGGTTTTCCAACTCCCCTACGTGGACTCAGTGTCCACCAACCCGGTTAAAGCGCTGGACATCCGCTTTTCGTCCTCTTAGTTTCGTAAACAACACTCCCGCCATGAGAAGGCAGTGAGTAGGCCTTCCCTGGCAGAGGCTGTATACGCGTGGCCATGTGAGAACATTTCGAGAGGGAGAGTGGACTCTCCTCACTCTCGGCCGTACCAGGGCATTCAAGGACCTTTTAGTTATCTATGATAGATACACTATCTTCAAAGTGAATGATCTCATGTGAATCTATACTTTCAGTATTTTTGATATTAATATCTGTTAAGGATAAATACTTACGATTGTCCATTATGTTGAGCACGATATAAGCTTTTGTTCTACACATACTTATAGGATGATGTAACAATTTTGGATTTTCAAGTTTTATAATTCACAATCGATTAAAAATCTATTCTTATTATTAATGAAAGAATCAACAAAATGAAATCAACATACATATTTATTTAATTGACAGTTTTGATTTTTGTTACTTCACTGATCTATTTGTTTTTATTTATGCATCACTTATTTTTTCTTCAATTTTATTTTCTTTAACTTTTTCTATAGGTCAACCTATGAATAGAATACTTCTTTTAATTGATTAATGAAACTTATTTCAATGATCTGTTTAAGGTCTTATAATGTCTTGTTATTCCATAAACAGTTTGGGTATTGACATTTAAACATTATTAATTAAAAACAAATAACATAGAATTGGTAAGTTCAAGTAACAATTTTTTTTTAAACCTTTCTATTTATTATCTGTAAAACATTCTGCCAAAAAATATAAGATTATCTCGATTTTTGATGATTAGATGTTCGTTCTTTCTCTTATGGATAACCTCAGTAATATTGTTCTAATTCCTATTTCTGTAATAACTTTTGCCCCCGAATGCCTTGATACGGCCGAGAGTGAAGAGAGCTCACCCTCCCTCTCTAAATGCTTTCACATGGTCAAGCGCATACAGCCTCTGTCAGGGAAGTCCTACTCACTGCATTCTCGTGGCGGGAGTGTTGTTTACCAAATTTAGAGGACAAAAAGCGAATGTCCGGCGTTTTAATCGGGTTAGTGGATACGGAAAGTCCACCTACGGTGGGGGGGTTTTGAAAACCCTGATTCTAAATCAATGGTGCACATGGGCTCTAATATCTTAAGGGAACAAATGTCGTATGAATCAATCGTTGGTCACCGGCTACCATGAGACTGCATCTTCTTACGATGCTCCACTGACTTGTGGATCAGATCTTTAGGTCAAAGTCTCCGGGTGTGGCCCCTCAAGAAAACCACCTGCTTCAATTCGGGCACCCAAGCAGTATCATATCCCTCACACAAATCAAATGAGATTTGTGTGGCGCATATATATCCGGTGCCACCTTGTACCAATATATGTGTGTTCAAATAAAATAAATAACTTTTGCTATGGCGTGATCGGTTGCTATAGCTTCTAGTTTATAAAGTATTTTATGTGCTTCTTGTTTCTTTTCAATTTTTACTTCCTACATAAAAAGGAAAGTTGTACCGAATGGAGTACTAACGTTGAGGTGCTACTTCATGGTAGACATTCGGTGTTAACGAATTTCTAGTTATTGAATTGTATTGGGAAAAGCCTCAGTCCTACAACTGAAAACTCTGATTCCCTAGTTGTTCTTGTCAAAATATAACATATCCATATCATTTAAATTTTTATTACCTGTATTTTGTTCTATCCATGAAATTTATTCTATATGTTCGTATTTCGATGAGCAAAATGCAAGAGCGATCACGTTTATGCTTCAACAAATGATATAATGAATACTAATTTGCTTAAAAACATGACTCCTTTGTTGTTTAGCTTAAATAATAGATCATTTTATTGTTTATCAGTATGAAACATGTAAAGGTAATCGTCAATTCTAGAAACTATATCATTTATACAAATTAGTAAATGAATTTAGCAAAAATAAAAATTGAATATTAAGAAAAAAACTATTGAAGAGTCTTTTATTCCAAAAGGAAAAAAATAAATTGATCAGTTTCAGTTTGGAAAGGACAGGAGCCTTGATGGCCTGTGTTAGTCCTGGCAGTGATGGTCTCTCAGCTGTTCCAACTTTCTTTTGAAAAAGTCGACGGATGGAGCCTCAACCACGTGCTGAGGTAATGAATTTCACTCGTTGATGATTAGATGGGAAAGTCGATAGTCAGCTGACAAGTAATTCGTTCTGGGCTTGTGAACGTTTTTGGAGTGTATTCGTAAATTTTCTGTTTTGGAAGACAAGAAAAATGAGGGCATATCAGGTGCAAATTTACCACTAAGCAATTTGAAAACTGTAATCAAGTCGCCTTTGATTCTTCGATATGTCAGCATGAGTAGGTTTAGCTTGATCAGTCTAGTGTCATACGGGAGCTTCGCTATTCCGGAAATCAGCTTAGTTGCTGTTCTCTGAACCCTTTACAAGAGCTCACTATCATTTTGAGTCAGGAGCTAGCCGTGAGATGTCTCTATATGTTATTAAAACTCAACTGAAGTTACAGGCTAATTAGGTTCGTTTGCTCGATGAGTAAGACGTGTATATTGAATACAAAAATGTTGTTTAAAGAGTTTACTTAACTACATCATTCGTTAACAAAGACTGCAGTTTAATACAAAACCTTTATAAATTAGAAACATCTGAACTGAAGTTATAAACATAAGTCCAATGAAAAATAAAAAGTCTATGTACCTTTAATTTTCTCAAGTTATGAAAATTGATTTTCAACAAGCATTGTAGAATCCAATATAAAAAAGTCAAATCACTCGTGGATTAGTTTTCAGTAGAGCATCTCATGAGAATTTATTAATGACGAATATAATTAAAGCAAAAAGCAAAATTAATCAATTGACTATCAGTGCAAGTGAAAAAAATGTTATTTAGTCAGGTGACACTAAAGTGGAAAATGAGTTGAAGTATCGGACGAAGGACTTGTTTTCTCTATCGTAAATGGAAAACTCCGCTCTTTGTCGACATAAGTCTCTTTATGATCAATAGTTCAATTTCGTACAGTTTTATCTAACTGTGGAATACTTCATTGCCAACAACAACTTCCTGCCACGCTTTTTTTGATATTCACTAATTTTATATGAATCCATTTGTTGACTACTCTTTCACATATCACTGCATCTCAATGTTGTTAAACACACAATAAAGCAAAATATCCAACTTTCCGAAATTACCTCCTCAATGTCGTCAACATAAGACAGTACTAAAATGTACTATAAATATCCAGATTACAAACATTATTTGACTTATGAGCAGAAATTATAACAGTGAAGCACATCAGTCATTACGATCGAAATTCGTCTATTTTGTGAGTAGGGATCACAACTACAGTCTTCTTATATAACATACCATTGGTTTCTTTATAATATTGTCTGAATTCAAGTCTGATGGCAGTACGTGCATTTTGTTAAGAGGTGTCGAAATCTCATGATGACAAAAACATTCACAGTATTCTGATTACAATTAAATTGACAGAGTTCAGTTTTCAAATTATTTCACTCACTTCTTGAAACAGTATTATTGTTCTTTAGATTGCATGTATTGTTTATATCCTATTAATTATTCACTCAACAATACTACGTATTAACATGTCATATCTGGATAAAAAATATTACAAGAACTTGTGTTCTACCACAAAGCAAAGTTCTATTCTATTACGAATAATAACCTAATTTTGTTTACTTATGGAAATAGACACGTTGTTGATATTGAGACAAAGTTTACTTATTATTCATGTGAACATCTATTCATACACGAGCATCGTGAGTACTCTTAAATCACGTATCTCGATGCACACACATACACACTCCACTGAATCACTCAAAATTAGAAAGGACAATACGAAAATGACTGTGTACAAAACATTCGATTGACCAGATATCGATACGAAGATTGGACTTGATAGTTTTAAATTAATTGAGGATTTGGTAGGAATATAAAAATAAATATAATTTTTGTTATATCCCAATGAGTAAAGTAAACAAATAGCTGACATTCAATTAACACAAGTTTAAATAGCACGAATTTGAATACTACTATTTACACTTGTGTTAATTCAATGCCGGTTATTTGTTTACTCTGATGAATTGATGTACATTAGGTCACGAAATGTCAGAAATACAATCATTCTACTCCTTGGGATATAACAAAAAATACATTTATTGTTCTGTTTTCTATTCTTAATTAAATTATATTGCAATTTTTTCCTTCTTAACATAATTTATTTCAGTTTTCGTTGAGGTTTTCTCTATTCCACAATAATAACACTCTGTCCGTTCACTTTCATCAGTTTTCCTATCGTCATTTATTTCGCTGAATTCATTGTATTTAATTAGTTGTGTAGCATTTGATTCATGTTTATTCATTTTCCAGTTTATTGAATCTACGCATTTATTATCATTGAATAATTTGTAATTGTGTGGATGAAATATTTGTTATGAATCGACGGAAATTCAACTCTTATTAGGGATAGTGTGGACAATGTTGATTGGTAACGGTAGAATTAACATGTTGTAATTAACTTTTGACAAAATAATTCAACTGAAAATAAATGTTTGCAATGAAACACAAAAATGTCGGGTATCGGATAATTGTCATCGGTGATAGTGAATAAGGATTACACATTCTGATTATTGAATAATTTTAAACATGTAAATCATGGGATGTCAACTTCTAAGTCTTCGTTACAGATGAAAATTCTCGGTATTATTATTGTTGAACGCTGTAGAAAAGCATTATGCAAGAATGAAACATCTGTCCTGTGCTTTATGACTTTTAATCGATATAGATAATATCAGCGCATAATGTGAACTATGAAAACAATTACAAGAATTTATAACACAGTTTAAAATCTTTAGCAGTAATGAATGTCTCGATGTTTGGATTGCATACTTTATTCTAGATCTTTATACTTTTAAGAAAAATTAAGTGTTATTGTTTACATCTTATACACTTAGATCATTGAACTCTACCAGGAAATAGATAGTTATGTAGTCTAATCTTACTGATTTAGTTAACTTGAAATAATTATAATCAAAACTTTAAGTAAATATCAAGGAGATGGAGATCAAACACAAATGTTTCAAGGTTAGTTTTAGATTGTTGCCGAGTAACTTAAAGAGCATGAATTATGATGATGGGTGATATGTTCTCTAATAATATAGAAAAGTAAAATAAGATTTCAAGGAAATGATGTGTGATATATCTATTTACATAATGTTTATTGAAATCCAATAAATACGATAGCGTCTGTTTACAAAATTATTTGTTAGCAAAAAAATTCACAATTATTACTGAGTAAATAGAGCTAATTCTGTACAATTATCCATAAAACATGGAAATTCAGCACATCTGATAGTAAAAAATATCAAAATAATGGCCCGAAAATGTTATATGAAGCATTATACACGTACAATGACATGATTTTGATAGAAATTTCGGTAAGACTATATTTTATGGACGACTTTTGAGCGAAATCATATTGACCTTGATAATATTCACTTACTTACTGGGCTATAAATTGGTATGAAAAATCAGGATAAGAATTTATATTTGTACGGTAGGGTTAGGAGTTAGATTTAAGATTTTTATCACGAACTGACATCAGCTTTAAAGCTACGGTGCTACTTAGCCAAATGGATGGATGAAGTTTGCGCCAGAATCCAAGATCTGCTGTCTTATATTTGATTGGTTTGTCCATAAATTACAGTCTCACCGAAATTTTATGTTATGAGTTCAACAATTCTTGAACAGTGTTAACTAAGAAGTTTGTGTTTATTCTTAGAGTAGATTTTAGACACTTTCTTACGTAGAAAGCGTTTCAGAACATAATGATAATATTTCTCTTGACAATCTATGTAGTTTGATCGTAAAGCATCTAGCATCAAAAAGAATCCCCGAATGTAAGTTATAATGCAACATATTTTTTAATGATTCTTATGTATTGAGAGTTTGAGATAGGAAAATTGTATTCAAATAGTTATTGTGTTAAAACAGATTATACAAAAATTTATTAGGTCACTTAACTTTTAAGCTCATTATATCTTTTATAAGTCATCTAAAATATTTTCTTGTCTATCTGTTTATGTAATATGTCATAGGTTCTATCGTCAAAAAATAGCAAATGTTATTTGAACTGCGGTGATCGGACAAGAGCCGGTGCTTTCAACGTGGTATGGTTGCCTGCAAATGTTGTTTACTGGGTGAATATAAATTGAAACTGAATTCAACTTAGTAAATAATGCTATCAAAGATAATAACAGAGGAATTAATGCCAATATGATTCCACCATTTAGCTCATTATATATTTCTGAGTCTTAAAATTTTATGATTTGAATATTTGCTGTATCTTATTCAAATGATTAGTTTAGATTAAGTGTATACTCAACAGTTATGTCTATAATTTTCAGTTATTTTAGCCTATTTGTGAAAACCATGATATTAATGTCATTTAGATAAACCATAAAATATACAAATTAACGACTTGGTAATTCCATAACTCTGAAAGTAGTTAAGTTGAAATCTTTGCAACCTTCACTGCAGAACTGCAAGCGTAAGGTTAGAAATCAAGTACAGCATGACATACTGTTGTATCAGAAACAATTTTCCTGATTTGTTTGTGACAAATTACTTGGATTTCGCTCACTCTAATTTATTTGAATAGAATGATATCTGTCTGATATAGTTAAGAATTTCGATTATCCTTCCACAAAAATAAAGTGAACAATATAACTATAAATTACATGGATACACTTCATACAATTTATCAATGGGATCTCATATTTGTAAATTCTAAAATGTTTATAAAACTATAGCTTTACGTTGTTTACGTAAATTTAAGACGACAGGTATTAATCTGACAAAAGGCTTAGAATGAAGATATCATCCACATATTTTCTAACAAACAGTAATAATCTGATTTCCGAAATATAAACACTTGAAAAACAATGCGTGAAATTATCTACCGTAATCGTTTACCAATGTATAATAAATAAAACACACTATATAGTGAGAAGGAAATTACCAGATAATATCAGTCTTGTACCATTTTCACTTTTGAAGATTTACAGAATAAACAATGTCCATAGGTTTAGAATGCATGAAATCAAGATCTGTAAATACAACATAAACATCTTCCCATAACTGAACAAGTATTGTTGTACTGACCGAGAACAAAAGTGGAGACAATCGAATGTATTTCAATACGAAATTACAGAATCCCTTAGTAAAATCTGACTGTTTCTTCTGCAAATGTCAATCAATCATATCAGACTTGTTTTTTTCGTTTCAACACCAATCATTCTCTGCTCTCATTCACTTTCCTTCGATCTTCTTAACCTTCTCTTACTATGCATTTCATTTTCGACTGATGATACATACTACTTATATCTGTCGACATCAGTAGCACCCACCACATTGTCACACAAATTCTATTTTTTATTTAAGATATATTTTCTAATTGTCATTTTGATCAAATTCTTCAAAAAATACTTGAAAAGAAAATTTTATAGGAAAGTAATGAAAATCTTATACTTTGAATTGATCATAAACCATTTTTAATCGTCTTTATCTCTGAAATAATCTTACCTTCTATCTGTGATAATATTCAAGAGAGAGGCAAACTAGACTGAAATTAGTATGAATCAGAACCTTATTTATTTCATCACTAATCAGATTAGGTTTTTATACAAAAGATATTGTGATTGAAATTCAATAATCCTATCATTAGTAATAAATTAATGTTGAAGCAATTTGAAATAGTTGTCTAAAAAACTAAATTAATAAATGGTTAAAAGAGAAGTAATTATTTAATGTCAGAAAGCCTTCTTTTGTAAAAATTTTAGTAATTTTATGATTGACATCATGAGATATCAACTCACTGAAAAAAATGGTGACCGTCGCTCAATTTCGTGGATTGGTTGAAGTTCGATATTAACACCGCTGGATGCCGGCGGGCTCATTGGTCTAGAGGGTAAAGGCTCGCTCGCGAGACTGATAGGTCCTGGGTTGGAATGTCGCGATGCGGGATGGTGGATGCGCACCGCTGAGGAGTCCCACAATAGGACGAAATGGCCGTCCAGTGCTCCCAGGTTTTCCATGGTGGTCTAGCTTTAATTGACTCATGATTTCAACTATAGAATTATTTAGTGTTCAATAATAGATCGAATCATACTGATAATTAAATATCCATTTAAGCAACTTGTTTAATACTTAGCTTAGTAAGAACAATTGACATCTGAAATGATTAGGCTTGTTCATATATATATATATATCAGTCGAAGTAAGCTTAACTGATTTCCAACATAAGTATCCAGGCTGCTTCCGAGAGTTAAGGTATCTGCTCTGATCAGTAGTCTTCATTCAGAGAAGTGTTTAGGCATATTTAAAGTAGTTTTTAATTACTGAACAGTACTGGATATCGTACTAAAAAAACTGTAATCCAGTTGATTTTTCATTGGTAATAACTTTTTCAAGATGTCATAAAATTTGTGTGTGAGAATGTTATTCTTTCTTGGCAGTACATTATAAATGTTCTCTTGATTTATTGAATAATGAATACTACATTTTGTTTTTTAGATTGAAACTTATTTGGTAGGATTTTAAAAAATTACTGTTAACTTCCTAAATTCGCACGTTAAATGTTTTTTTAAAATTAAAGTTATTCCTAGTATAGTTATCTTAATATGAGGTAATAATGTTCGTTGTGACTTTACGAAAGATTACGTAAATGGTCTGAAACCAAATAGACTAGATCTATGAAAAAGAACATTTCCTTCATCTTCCTACTTCTGTAAACTAGTTTATCTACATGAGTAAATGATGGAGAATATAATCCAATCAACATCTCAACTCCTAAACACTTTTTCAATTGTTCGTCATGTTTGATCTACTGAAAGTATCTTTCAAAATCATCCACCTAGTCAAAAAACCACCACAAACTTATTACAACCTAAAAATTTATGAAATTAAAACGGATTTAAATTTCATCTGTTTATGCTTTAACTATCTTTATTTTGTCATTCTATGATGATTCAAATATTTGTTTAACTTTTCATAATTACTAATCATTTGTTGTCTATGGGACTTTTTCATTTTTTAATCTCCAAATTCATAAAGTATGTAATTATCTCTCATGCTTCTAATCTCTAAATTATTTTATTCTTAAAATGTATTATTAACCATTACGTCATTGTATACCCCTTTTTTTAAAAACTTAAAATCAAACAAAAACACAATTTTATGACTTTAACAAATGATATTATTGAAGAGGGAATACGTTTCTCTGAAGTGTATCATTTTGCATTGAGTTTCTTTTGAAAAGAGATTTTCTAAACCTTTTTTGTTCATATCACAAATAGTAAACTAGTCATCACATCATCGGTTTATACCTTTTACTTATAACGTTTAGCTATGTTATCAAATTCATTCGATATTGTCATTAAATTCTGGACTGCCTTGATTAGTTTAGTATTTACATTCATCCATAATAATGCTACTGTTCATTAGAGTAAGGCATGTAAAGGATCTAACTTGACTCTTATATGTTCTCCTGATTTACGGTACGATATTTTTTTATATTTCCCATAACGGCAAATAACTGTTTATGGTGTAACTTAGTTGAATAGTTCTTATATAAAGTATGATGATATTTCAAACTAGATATTCAGATTGATAATTATCTGAAGATACAACGATATCCAGTTTTTCTTGTCAAGAAATTCATTTCTGACTTATGACAACCTAACAACGATAAAATCTATATATATTCCGTCATCACTCTGTGTTTAAAATCTTTTGAAAATATGGAAAATCAACTTGTTGTCCAAGTTTTAATTTTTATTTATAATTTAAACTAAATCTAATCTTTTTCTTCGAGATACTGAATAATTTGTAACTTACGTACTCTGATATAATCCACTGTGTAAAACCTTTGAGTTATATTATTCGAGATTCTACATTAGAGATTAAAATGTCTCATTCTAAATCTACTCATTTTGTGAATTACTTTACAAGTAAGTTTTCGAAAATCTGCTATATTTTGCTAAAATCTGCAAGTGAAGCAAATTTACTATCTTCATTGATAGATCACATCGATAATTATCTCTCCTGTGATATTACCTTACAAATGTTTACACCAACCACTGTATCTTACTACACTAAGGGAATTATGGAGAATTCAAGTTTTTATTCATTGTTGCTATTAATTATACTTATTACCCTTGTACCATTTGCGATTAATTTCAAAGGTTATCCTTATAGTATCATTCAATTTGTCATTTTAAATGTTTTTAGTATAGATTTTCAGTTTAAATAAAATTTAACCAAATCAAAATTTTAAAAAACAATCAAGTACATATATGTCACAGTATTTTTTCTGTTACTGTTCCGTGTTCCCTGTTTATATTCGCTGGTTGAAGATTATTTTAAGCATTCTGTAATGGTACTGGAACACGCTCTTACTAAATTATTCATTCTTGAACATCACATCCCAGTCCTCCTACGAAGAAAATATTGGTTATCAACTGTTCCTTTATATTACTATTATCTATGAGACAAATATTGTATTCACACAATTTACTAAACATTTTCAAATAATACATCCTCATTACATATCTCTGTTATGCGATATATTCCTCTAAGTACTAATCTGATCATGCCCCTAAACTGGCATACATTACGTAATCATCTTTAGAACATATACATGCGTAGTTTTTCACATGGTTATTAACCACTCATTGAATAAAGCATGTTCTTATGTTATATTCATGAAACAGATCTATATCACGTTAGTGAAGAATCAATGATTATTACTTAAAATTTATTACAAATCAATATAAAGTGTTTGCAAGAAGTAAAAAGTAATTACTTTGCAAGTAAGTTTTCGGAAATCTGGGTTATTTTGCCAAAAACTGCAAGTAAAGCAAACTTACTACCTTCATTGATAGGTCACATCAATTATTATCTCTCCTATGATATTTCCTTAGCTGAGTGGATAACGTAATGGCGTTTTGAAGCGAAAGGTACTAGGGTCGAGTCCCAGAGTGAACGTCAACTCTGAGATGCAGACACATCCAGCTGACGAATCCCGAACAGGACGAAACGCGCGTCCTGGATTCCACTGCTAACCACTATAAATCTTTGCTAATAAAAAGTAATTAGTTAAGAATTTCTTCGAAAATTCCTTCTGCTTTTTTAACCTAAAACTCATTGTTTAGGGAATAAAATTCAAAAAAAAGTTTTATTTATTTCTGATATGTCATCTTTAAATAAATGAATAGATGTAATTAGAATAGTAGAATATTATCTCATCTAAAGATAGAATCATAAAATGTGAATTGAAATCCTACCTAATATGACTACAGAATAATCCATTTGACAAGTTAAATAGATGAGTTAATGAGATCTTTGTTTTATTCTAAACAAAAAAAAATAGTAATACGAACATTCACCTTTGTAAACTGTCAGTAATTGTAAAATGAAGTCAACATCAATTGTGATTTGGAAAAAAGACTCAGCTGTTTAAGGTTAAATAGTTAATTACATTAGTATTAATAATAATAATATATTCTGAAGATAATATTTACAATATTTATTGAAGTTAGTTCCAAGTTTTCGTAAATTTAAAAGTAATTTTATTGTTCTATCTAATGAATAGAAAGATGTATTTATCAAATTAAATTCAGCTGATTCAACGTGAATAATGTGTGTAGATTTATGCTGAATTTGGGCACCATTTAGGGCTTTTAAAAACAAACCCATTATGATGAGTACTAATAGCTAGTGGCATTGGAGATTCGTACAACAAAAACGGTTGGTGTTTACCTATCATCTTTGTTAAATATATGAAGCTGGTATATAAGATCCTGAAGAAATTCCAAATAAACAACAAATCAGATGCATCCATATAAGGCGTATTTGAATTGCATAAACAATAAGCATTGCAAACTATCATTAGTTGTGCATCTTTATCTCATTTACTCCATAATGTTAACAGAATAGATTTCCCAGATATGGCACTTAGATAGAGATATATTATGCAATGTAAGGGGTGAAAATATCACGAATTGCAAAGCATAGTATAAGGTTAAGCGTTCTCACGAGACCAAAGGTCCTGCATAATGGATAGAAGATGTGTACTGCTGAGGAGTCCTGTACTAGGACTATACGGCCGTCCGGTTCCTCTAGGTTTTTACTGGTGGTCCATCGTTGAGCAGTTCATGATTTCATTGATTTTTTGAACAAACTACGGATATACTGGAGTCGTAAATAAAATTTAAAGCAGTATGATATACTAAACGTATATTAAATAATTGGTAGTAATGGATGTTAATGAAAAACTGACAGCAATAATTATACATTGACCGTGTTATTTTTCAACAGTTAAGTTGTAGAAATAATACTATTCATTAAGAAAATATCTTGGGTTTAATAATATGGAATGTATGTACTTGTCACTAATCTAATCCTGGACAATTTCTGCTGAAATGAAAGTTTACAAATAGAAAAAGAAGTATTTGAATACAAATTGTTTAGATATTAGGAAACAGAATCTATCTACTGGGAAAACGCAGATTATATATAACTGATTGATCGATTGGTAATGATCTATGTAGTATTTGTTCGGTCTTTTCGTTCTGATTGAATTTCATTGGTCAAGCCATAGTGTTATAACTTGTTTATCTAACTTGACACCAAGTAGATCGCGTTGAGATGTTAGTTTGCTGGATGTATTCGACAAAAGGCCCCGAATCTAGATCTTATGTTAGTTGACACTTATTAGCAAGGATTAACTGTAGCCACCATCTCATTGGTAACTACGCAGTGGTCAATCAGTTGTAAATATCTCAATCTCGTAGTCTCTTTACTCTTTACGGTTCATTTGTTAACTCCGGGTAACTCATAAATATAATATATTGGTTATATATAATGATAGCTTGAGCATCCTAGTATCTAATGCTAGATATCAAGTTAACTTGTTTTTATAAAACTATTTGTACTTATTTGGGGAATAGTTCACTTACCAAATTATCAGTTCAATCACCCCACTCGACTCAGTATATGTAATCAAATAAGCTATTTGATGGTTATTATCTGAATCTGGTAGATGTACTCAGTGAATACCATGCTGATCAAAAATGATCTATGAGGATACGATTATTTTTCGTTTATACATCAGCATTAATAATGAAAAACTCAAGGTGTAAAGAAAAACGGGGACAACTGTTTTGTCTTAGTTTGTAACCTCTCAGTAGTGTATATCAGCAATATTAATAAATCAAATAAGATATTGATGTTCGTGCAATGATCATTCTGCTTGTACGAAAATACAAAAGTAAAATGTCCAGTTCTTCGAGAGCCACAGTTATTCCGATCATGTCAAACTCGAATAGAAATATTTTTAAAGATGAATTTTACAATACATAGAAAATTTAAATAGATAATAAGAAAAAAATAAACATTATTCTTTTTCAACACGTTTGGTGTTTCATGTCCAAGACAAATAAGTGCGTTGCTTGAAAAAGCAATGAACAAGGTAAAGTTTGTTTCCTTAGAATTAGGTTTTTTGTATGTTATAATATAGAATTTATGCATGCGAATATGGATTAATACATAATTCACGAAAACCACCGATTCTTCTCCCCTCTTTTCCACAATTTCTGGAATTTGCATGATTGTGAACCGTTTTCATAGTTTGGTCGAATTAAACTATAAGTAGACCGATATACAGGAATTATAGCATTTGGTTTCCTTGACAAATTTAAGCGAAAGGTTAGCAGTTGTAGAGTATGATGAATTAATTTTTTGGCTGCCATCTAATCAACTGCATATAACCTATTGAGTTTATTTGTTTCAATTCCTTCACAGGGTGTTGAATTCAAAAAGAGAACTGTCTATCAATAACAAATAAACTGTTAGGAATGTGAACGAAGTTAGAAACTGAAGTTTTAACAAGATTTTTATAATTGTTTAGATGATGTTTCTAAAATATTAAAGATAATGTATTATGCAGTATAACTAAACGTATAGGTAACTTAGAATAAAGAAACAAATGTATAAGTCAAAATAAACAGAATAGGATTATAATTAATCTCAAACTGTCAAAATGTCAATTTCTCTTAAGTTATCAACAAAGTTAAAGGTTTGTCACATTTTGAATATAAAGTTAAGTTTAGGGCACTCTTATAGCTATATTTTCTACTATTCTTTTTTGGGTACTGTTCGACTCTTTCTGGATTAGATTAGATGCATTAGTTAATGTTACTATATGTCCGATATCTAGCGATTGGTGAGCTATCGAGCTAGTTAGAATATTCCGCTAAATGCTTGATAAACCCTGTAAAAACCCATTTTTCTTTCCTTTCAGTGCAGATGCTCTTGGATTTTAGTGGATTTTTAGTCACTCAAAATGTCAGAACAGATTTTGTTACTAGTTATTTAAAAAAAAATGAAGATTTGGAAAACTTGGTATCAGTTATAAAAGTCAAGCAGATCATTTTAAATATAAAAAATTTATATTCGACATATTTAAAGCCAGGTTTATACTTAACCAGAAAAAGTTAATAAACGAACTAATAATTCACTTGGTATTGTTTGTTTGAATCATCTCACTGATGTTTAGGACTGTAATTGATCAGTCTCTTATTGGCATGTATGCATACTGTGCGCAATGCCTTGATATAGCCTTAATTCACAAGCACTATAAGCAAGTGGCTATCAGGACTCAGTAGCTAAATGGGTAACACGATGGCGTTTGAAGCTAAAGGTACTGGGTTCGAGTACCAGAGTGAACGTCAACTCTGAGATGTTGGTACATCCAGCTGACGAGTCCCAAATAGGACGAAACGCGCGTCCTGGATTCCACTGATAGCCACTGTCCATCTTTGTTTATAAAAGAACTAATAGTTGAACAATAGTGTATTCCTTGAAGAAATATCAATTTTTGTTTCATTCACATTAACTTGAACAGTAATTTCATTAGCTAGTGAACAGTTTATTTTGATAAAGACTAATCCGGTGTAACTTCATTTTTTATTAATTTCATTTCATCGTCAATAAACATTTGATATGTTATCAGTAAAGAGTTGTGGAGATTGTTGAGCTTAAATTAATATCATAAATGAATCGATGTTATACCAGTGCTTCCAGGTTTTCAATGGCGGTCTAACATTGATATCAGAATTTTAATGTGTTATAAAGTTCAATAATATAGTGAGGAAACAAAGGTTATCAGAATTATGTGATATATTTGCGCAATATATTTTGAATAGTCTGATCACACATAAACTTGTTAGGATATTTTTATATTTCATATTTTTAAAGGCCAACTAGACAAATTAAAGGTAAACGTAAACAAAGATAATAAAGTACACAGAAAGAATGTAAAAACTACGCTGGATAATGAATCCGTACTACCAGAGTGGGTTAAAAGTAAGAACAAATTAAATCTGAACCCATAAAGAGGATTTCAGTTTCCGTATAAACAAGGCTTCAGTAAGCCTTAGTACACGCCCTTGAAGACTTTTATGCAACATTACAAAGGCCGACTTAATATCAGCCTTGTGACCAGTCTCAATCACATGTTTCTCAACGGAGAAAGATGTTCTTCTATTCTGTGATCTTATTTCACCATTGGAATTCATTTAGGTATGTGTTCAGCTACTCTAACATGCAGATCCCGATTGCTCCTTCCTATGTATGTTTCCGCATATATATATAAATTGATAGACACAATGGGATGTGACACAGTCGCTAACATGCTGTTTGAGTTTTTGGTGGAATATAGACCTTGTTAAGAGTGTTTTACATTTTACATCGAATATATGAATAATTTGTATAACACGTACAGGTTAATGTTTTACTATCTTAAAAATTTGATGTGACGGAATAAGAAGTCAAAATCAAATTTTGACTCGTTATGATCATTGTTCAACCTTACTTCAGTTTTCCATTCAATTTGCCAATTACCCAGTGTAGTATTTGTTTTTGTTTTCCAGCGTGATATTTTATTCGGTATAACATTAATTTAGTTGAGTATGGTGTACTTGTTAAAGATACAATATTCTTTGATTAAATTAACATGAACTATGATCAGCATGATATGGGTGTGCAATCACTATATAAGTGAGTGTATTTTCGACAAGGATTGTCGTCATGTTCTGGGGTTAACAGATCTTCACTTGTACTAGTCTTGGTGTTCTTACTTCACGTCATAGGAATTGCAGTGGTTCCTCATTGTTTTTGAAGTATAAGTAATCCACGCCACCGATATAAATTCAAACCTAATATACTAAATCCATGTTAAAAACAGTAGCAGTAGATACCTAACAGTAGTATCGTAAAGATGAAAAGAAACTGTTTCTGAAATTATCCTGACTGAACAATGGTGTGTATACTAATAATACAAAATGCTAACACGACTGAGTAAATATGAATTATTCATATCATTTTATAACTTTGTTCATTGAGGCAACTTGAATCCATACTCAGTTATAATTCAACCTATTCAATGAAACTCAATTTGATAATTTAACTGATTTGCTATTGACGAGGAATATCAAGTCAAAAAAAATAATGTAATCAGATTGAAACACTTTATGTTACAGTGTGTATATGAATCAAGTAGAAATATTATTTAACAACTGAAAGCTAATACTTCAAGTATTTTATATTGTAGTTGTAAGTTGTATTTTGCCTACTTTTTTTCGTCAATCATTTTTATACAACTTCCTGTTAACACATTTAATGTTGTGATTTATAACGACAAACTTCGTCTGTATTGATAAACAAAGATAGACTTTTATGTTTATATTAATAACAATTGACAAGATTTACACATGAATAACTATGTTTCCGTTCGTTTTGTAAAAATCTTGAGAACAGTAACTAATGAAATATTAAACTAACATAATTTTCATAATGATAAGGTTAATTATGAAAAGGTGAGGTTTGAGTAGTATACATTTTTAACTAGGTAGTTCAAAGCTTTTGCTGATTCGACTCCTGTTGTATATTATATATACTTAACATTATACACGTGTAGGTAAGATTACAGAATAAAAAGAAGTTACTGACTAGTCACTTTTAACTCGCATTATAATATCACTGACTACATATTATCTATATTATTTTATAGCGCTTGGCTAGTAGGCTACTTTTCTGAAAACCATATGGAATTATGGATATTTGTTAGTCGATGAGTATTGAATTTCCATATTTAGCTGAATCTACTTTATCTGTATTGAAAGAATTATACGCATAACCTTCTAATTTCTTTGAAAGGAACGAATCGAGCGAGTAGTTACGTAACGTAAGAATTTTATAATGACATGTTGATTATAAAATAACATTGAACGATTGGAAGAAAGAGGATTATAATAATCATAGAAATTCTTCGAAAAATAAGCAGTTGCTACGTTGCATAATATGTAAAAAAGGATCTAATAAAATATTTTGATGAAAGGTCAGTATTATAGTACTTTTATGCTAATCAAGAGATAGTTGTTGAGAGTAAGTAAAATACAAAAAGTAGGGGAAATTTGAAAATAATTTATCAAAGTTCTGCTACCAACTCACTCCTATACCAATCGCCAAGGTAGAGAGAGTGGTTGTACAAACTTCTTTTGGAGCAAAGGTTTGGTTTTTTGAACATTGATTCTAATGGCTTCAATAATGTGCAGAAGAAGAACTCGTAAACCAAGCGACAAATCTGATGGAGTGTGGTGGATAGCCTTAATGGATTTATTCAACTCAACTTGATGATCTGTGTCTACCAAGTGAGGGAGAATAGAATCCTTAATCACTCTTACCTTTTGTTTGCTCAACCAAGACAGGTGGTGTCCTGCTATGCGATAACCGACTTGCCAAATTGTACGCCCTATGTAACTGGCTTCACAGGGGAAGTTGAAATGGTAAATACACATGGATGTGGTGAATTCAGGCAATCTGTCTTTATTAACGGTTCTTGTTGTGGGTCGGTTGTAGAAAACGGCACTCAGTCTGTTTGCATTTACTGTTATGAATAAACAATGGTTAGGTTCTTCCAACCAAATAGTTTGGTATAAATATTTTATTTTCTTCATTCAAAACCTACCTTAGTAAAGGGACCGACATCCAAATAGACTCGGTGAGACGGGTCGAAATGACAGGAAGAAATTGCACGAACTATTACTTATTTCTATGAAATTTCTGAAGTATTTCAACAGTTTATACAAGTGAGAATGTCAGAAACTCTTAAAAGTGGTTGTAATATGAGTAGTCATCGAGCATAATACCAGATCATATTTCTGGAAACTGATTAATGAACAATAAAAGCTGTGTTTTACAGTTATTTGTACTCTAGTTAACATTCGTTATTGAATAAATTTTTATTTATACTGAACCAAGCGTCAAGTAAAATCTCAGATTTTTTTATTTTATATCTAACTTAGAAACTGACTTTAAAACAGTGGCCAACTTAATGAGATTTCAGAAACCGATAACTGAAGAAACAATAAGTTCACTACCATAGATAACTTCTGTTTCCAGAATGTATACTGTCCTTTCACAAACAATAAGTTATCCTTATCATCAGCGAAAAAAAATTTACGAACTAATCCTCCTAGAGTTGTTACTCAGATTATGGAGGTGAAATGAGTGCTCAGTACTCTTTCCAAATGGTAGGGTGTGACATAGGTAGATGAAGATTTATTATGGATCAAAACTAAATTCAGAAATATTCTCAATTTTTAGATAAACGTCAACAGAAAAATTATCTCCACCGGATTAAATCAGTGACTCAGCATGGGAAACTATTTCAAAATGCTGTAAAATTTAAGTGTTAGAGCTAAGAATATCCGATTGGCCTAATGTCATATGTGTATGCCATTTCGAATGTCGTTTACTTATTTGACAAGAACAGGCTTGTATCATTTTCCTTTGAATCCTTAAATCATTAAATGTCACGTTGACCGAGTAAATAAAAATTTCAGAAACGTACCTTCATCTTTTTGTAATCAAACTGAATCCATCTTTGAATTCCGTTTTTTACTATAGTGTATCCGTGTTTTTATTTGGGCAGCTGTCACAGAAATGTAAAACATAGTTATACCCGTTGGAGACTAAATGAATGGTAACTCTGAAGAATCGGTTATGGGCTATTATTACATGTATTCTCACTCGATAATTATTCATTAACTAGATTCTATATATATTCTTATTCCTTTTATCACAAACTTTTGTTTGATCCATTAACTACCGGTATACTATCTACTAATCCTTATTTACTCCCTATCTATTATCTATAATCTTCCTTACAGCCACTTTTCAGCTTATCGCTCTTTATTTTGTGGTGTGATGCGGTCTGATCTTTTGTGCATGAACAACGTATGTTTGGAATATAATATTCTAACAATGGAGGCTGATAATTGTGTTCTAAACTAAACGGGCAGGGTACATGAAGAAGCTACTGTATCAATGACCAATAAAGATTTAGAATTGGCTTAAAGCTGCTAGTGTTTGTCTGCGTGTCATTAGCGAATTCAAGGGCAAGGTCCTATAAATCGATATTCTGATTGGCCGTTTTATCACATGATATTTGACATAGCCATATGCCATGAAATACATTACCAATTTAACGAACATAGTTTATCTTATTTAACTTCGTAGAGCTATTATGGGAGATTTTCTGATGAGTTGAGTTTAGAGCAAACAATTCTCAAAGCATTCTAATTCTCTTAATCACCGACTACATTAAAACTCATGAACGCAAGCAATCTATAAAAGTTCTGTAATATCTTATCTAGCAAATATACTCTGTGACGAACAGGTTGTTAGAGTTAACCTAGTAAATAATCGATAAGGTACGAACAGAAAGGAATCGGTAACTAATTTTGTTTAATCCGCATGAAGCTATCAGAATGAACGTTTAAACTGATTGATGGTTGACGAGTCCCAAATAGGACAAAACGCACGTTCTGGATTCCACTGCTAGCCACTATCCATCTTTGCTTACAATGCTTGTGGAGTATACTAAGGTTTATTGAAACCTTGGTCAAGCAAAAATTCAAACTCCCTTTGTGTATTCAAAAACAATTTTTTCTCACCCTAAACCTACCCTGGTAATATTATTATCCAGAGTGATGATGTTTCAAATTGTTTTCACATTATTATTATTATTATTATCTTTGTCTCCTCTTACCCCCCATTTCCGTCTAGTTGACCTTTGATTTTTATATATAAATGTTCGTAACAAGTATATGTATAATTAGCTTGTTCGAAATGTATTGCCCTAAAATATCACATAGTTCTAATAATATTCATTTTATCACACTATCGAAATGATTACCTTTCCTAAAATTAAATTCAAGATTAATTACTGGACTTCTAACACTAGATAAGTTTTAGAAATAATTAACTCACTACAACTTATGAGAAACCGGAGACAAAGTAGAAAAATAATTGTTATCTATATAACATCTTGATAGTTGTTTAGGAACATGAGGTCATTTTTGTAACGCTATAAAAAGTACCATTTACTAATTGGTTCAACGAATATTTCTTTTAAGTAATCATATGTAAATGAATGAAGTTTCATTAAATTCAAAACTTCCAAAGAAACAATTATTATGCTATGGTGCTCTGAGGTTCGAATGAGATGAGTAATTTTATCTATGACTGTAATTATATACTAGCTGCAAACATGATTTAAGCACTACAAAAGAAATATTTGTAATGAGTAGAAATAAACGCAAATATTTGTTTCACAGCTTCCTACAACTAACCAAAAAGACTGTTAGAATAATGTCTTTTATCAATGTACTTATAAACAGTGCAACAGGATTATCATAAATAATTTGAATAAATCCATATGTAGATTAGAAATGTGAAAACGTTATTATAACCGAACCGTAAAGAAACATGTTTTAAGGCTATATGTTGGAAAAAAAGCTAATCTAAAGAAAAACAAATCTCATGAATTCAAACTAAATAGAAAGTTTGTGTTTCTATTAGGCAATATTGGAATTAATTATTTGAGGATTAAATTAAGACTAAATTTTACATTATACAATAACTACTAGCGGCCTGCTTAAGCGTCCTGGCTACCTGTTCCTGTCATCTATATATTTCAGCAACTTATCTAATTTTGTTTGTTTTAACATATCATTATGGCTATTAATCGCACAATCTATTCAGGCGCGTTTGTGAAAAGTGTACAACCTTTCGCTGTAAAGGTTACAAAAAGCCTAATCAGAGATATCGTGGTTGCTGGCAATATACACCGAAAAGAATGATAATTAATCAGATGTCGATTAACTGAACTGCTAACTTCTAATTGGTGATAACTCAATATTTATTGTCAGGATCGACTAAGAATTAAGAAAACGGAAACTCGATGAAATACTTTGTGCTGAGAATTCTATATTGTACTAAAAATATAATATTGAATAAAGTTAATACTAATAATAAAAAGAAATTCATTGTAGGCAAAGATAGATAGTGGCTAGCAGTGGAATCCAGAACGCGCGTTTCGTCTTATTTGGGACTCGTCGGCTGGATGTACCAACATCTCAGAGTTGATGTTCACTCTGATACTCGAACCCAGTACCTTTCGCTTCAAACGCCATCGCGTTATCCACTCGAGCACTGCTAGCCACTATCAATCTTTGCTTACAACGCTTGTGAATTAAGGCTATATCAAGGCAATACGCACAGTATGCACATATGCCAATTAGAAACAGACCAGTTGCAGTCCTAAACATCAATGGGAATATTCAAACAAACAATACTAAATGAAATTAAAATGAAATTTATTTTGTAATTATACTGAAAATTAATGTCAGTCGATTTCTCAAACAGTATTTTGTCATTCAATTTGTTAGTTTTATTTTGATTGAACCACCAGTTTTATTGATAGTAAATTCTTGTAGAAACATACGGAAATTTTTGAGACGTAATTAATTATTTCAAGATAATCATCGAAACTTCTTGAACTAAAGCAGTAAGTTGTGATAAACTACCCTTCAAAAAAAGTTTGATTTGATGATTCTAATTTTTATACAACAATCTACCAGTCAGTTACTTGGTTTTCAATCATTTTCATTTGAATTAATCTATCAAGTTTTATAAATACAAATCCGGATTAGTGTATCTATATTTCACTTGGCATCTATAAGTCATGTTATATTCAAAATCGAATGAAAAATAGGTTCTTAATATATTCAGTAAAAAGTATGTACATTACCGAAACTAGTTAGAAACATTTGACCAAACATTCATAGAGATTCATAATAAAAGACTAATAATAGACCTACTGGGTGCAAAGTAACAGTTTCAAATTGAAATATTGAGGTGTGCCTGAACGTAGTTACTGCAAATTAAGTATTGAATAATCCGAAAACATTTTTGTGATGCATAAAGTCTATGATGAATTTTATTGTAACATTATTGTCACTTTTATTTAACTCGTATTCAGGAAATAATTTTTCAGTAATAACAATGATAGTGTTTATATAGACGGCGGCAATTTTTCAAATTGACAATATCATTGTATTTCTTAGATGTGAGCTATTTTAAAAATTGAAAATTTAATCCTATTAAAAACTATTAGAACTGCTGAATGAAGTTGAAATACTGCCTGATAATTATAGACTCCGCCTAGACCCCCTCTGGGGTTACTGTCACTTCCAAGCCCGGATAGAGGAGGAGGATTGTGCATGTGGTTAGCGACCACATCCAGTAAAAAACTAACTCGCTAAAAAACGCTAACCAGAAAAAATAATTCAAACTATTTAAACTCTGCCCTGGGAGTTGAAGGAAGAATTATGACGCCTCATGGTGAAAGTCGAGTACCTTCGATAGTCACGAGATTGATTCCACTTCTAAAAACCAGAGCAACCATTAATTCAGGTACATGGAATTTTCGTACAATTTGGGAGACCGAGAGAGCCATCCGAATTCCTGCAGAAATGAAAAAATACAATCTGGAGATGCTTGGAATCAGTGAAACACATTGGACGCAGGTTGGACAACAAAGACCAGTTTTAGGGGCGCTGCTGTTATACACCGGCTATTAAGGAGGAAATCTTCCACATACACAGCGCGTTGCACTAATACTATCTAAACAAACACAAAAAGCCTGGTAATTATAGAACTAATAATAATTACGTTTACATCCCATATGATCTTCGATGAACCAGTAATTTTTTAGAAATGTTGTAAAAGAATGATTTTCATTCAGAAATACTTTGGCTCTTTGTAAATTAATGTGCTTTCAAATGGTATATAACTATCAGATTTTATCAAGATTGTCATGATAATCATAATATGTATATTATTCACCTATACTTTTCAATAACACTGGAAAAGTGATTAATGAGAATACCTATTAGAAAAGAATAATCTTTAAATGTGTTTTGTTCTTATTACCGACGAGCTTGTGGAAAATAGTATGCTTTAATGTATAATAACATTCTTAAATCCTTACAATGCATACAAACTTACATATCTACTATTGTAATTTGACGTTAAAGTGTTTTTTTCAAAGAGATCATGAGTACTAGTCTATGTCTTAGTATTTCACTTCTATCCAGCTTTTCATCTGACTGTAGTCATCATTAATCGATATCAAACTAGTTTTGACAAAGATATGAATTTCAAATTGTGTATCTGCATATATTTTGCAGAATGAAGAAACGAACATTCCTATTGTTTCTACTGTTACGTAAAAGGATTACATAGTTAACTATTTTAAAATTATTCTGTAACAGTTTAACTAAAATGAAATAAACGTTTTATGAGTTTGTATTTCTAAAAATGAACTTTCAAATAATGAGTTTTTTTAAACTATTCACTGACCATATACATATACTGAAAGTATTAGTGATTTAGTTAAAATGAAACATTAACATAATCGACTGAATCGAATCTTCCGAAAGATGTTTTACAGCCCAATGTTTGTTGAGCTAAGCTAAATTAAAGAATTTTTTGATTTTATCATATGAAGAATAACTGAAACTTAGAGACATTTCACAGGGTAAGATTTGTATTGTTTATGTTAAAAGAATTATTAGAGTAGTGTGGTCTACTTATATCCACATAAGTAGTATATGGTGATAGGGCAGACATAAAATGTATTTTAGCAGAAGATCGATAAGGAACGAACAGGAATGAAGCTCAATCAGTACGAAAATGCATGAACAATAAAATCAGAGAAGACGTATTGATATTTGCAGCAGAAACAGTTAAGATTGAGACAATTGATTGTTATTATGCAAATTAACTGTTTACTGTATGGTTATCAGAATTTAGTGAGATAGTTTGTAATTTGTGCTTAGGTACATTCGATTGTCAACTAGTGTTCTTGTTCACTACATTAGGTTTGAACAAATGGTATAGAACTGCAGATAATTTACCAAAATACTGAAACAATAAAAATGATTCTTACAAATATAATAAAATGACTTGATAATTATTTTAAATTTTAGTCATTTCTTCAGAAATCAGGATTTGAGTGTTAATGAAGTCTTCTAACACTTTCTTATGATCGATTGCAACCTCTCAGAGAACTGATCATTATTGACGTCATTGTTATCATTGGTGGGTGCATAACATTGAATAACATTCATTGTAATTCTCCCCTTTGTGTTTGATGGATGGTTTGATGATTGTGGATGCATGAGATTCCCATCCTATAAGTGCGTTTCGTGCTTCTTTGATCAGCATCATGACAAATATGTGTTTATGCAAAGCATTTCCTTCTTCGTGACCAGCGTAAGGTAGCATCTCTTCCGTACCTAACCTTTGCTGTCCAGCTTGGGTCCAATGGGTTTCGTTAATTCTGATCACCCTTAGGTAGTATCTCATTTCCACAGTTATCTGAGTAGTTTTTTAGGCTTCTCACACTGTCTGGAGAGACTGTTTACCCATGTTAATTGTTGCTCTGGTTGTTGGATGGGGTATCAACCTCATGACTTCCGACGAATCTCGGCTTTCACCATGAGGCGTCATAATGTTTCTAAATGAAGATCCTTGAAATATCAGGGCGAAGCCTAGATTGTTTAAATGCTTTTTATGGTCAACGTTTTTTAGAAAGGTTGTTTTCTAGGGGATGGAATTACTGACTGAATGCCTAAGCCTACCCCTTCATCCGGTCTTGGGATCGGCAGTAACTGTAGAAGGGCTACAGGCGGAGTTACTCATATACAACAAGTTGTTAAACCCGGATGTAAATGTTGTGCAGCGATTAGACTGCATGCCACTTTAAATAAGATATCATCCATAAATTTTGAAATGGGTGATGATACGTCTTGTAAGTTGAACGCTATATTCAGATCCTAAGCCATTCTGATAACCCCAGGCTAGAACTACTCAGCGACTTGAACACCAGGGGGAAGACTCGAGTATGAGAGAAAACACTTTACTGCAAGGTTCATTTATGTACAGAAAATACAGTGATTTTATAGTAATTAAGAGACCTTGAGCTTACACAGTAGCAGCGTGTTAATCAGCCAATCAGGATCTCGTTATTTTAGTAACATAACTTCACACAACTTCTAATTAATCGCTGATTGGTTGGGCTCTTTATGAGCCTCTGGAGGCTCTGTTAGAGTTCTCTGGAAGCCGACTTAACACCTGTGGACCATCCTCACAGGTGAATAATTTGGCATCTCACCTTTCCTATCACAGAATATTAATTATTTCTACCTGTTTAAGTTATTTTTCACTTTTCGGATACATATGATTTTGTGGACCAAATAATGACAGATCAGTGTATCAAGTGGGATTCTCGCCAAACAGACTTGAGCAAATATATTACATCTTGTGATCTTGTGCCCCGATTAGAGAATCTTCCTTCCTGATCTCCATCGTCTGCGTGCTCCACTAAAACACTTGCTAAAAAGGAATACAACATGTGGTCGGTCGGAGAACTGTCAAGCATC
Organism: Schistosoma mansoni; assembly: GCF_000237925.1. NCBI lineage: Eukaryota > Metazoa > Platyhelminthes > Trematoda > Strigeidida > Schistosomatidae > Schistosoma > Schistosoma mansoni. The sequence continues at coordinate 9,821,657 of NC_031497.1, forward strand.
TTTCGAGAAAATCGAGCGACTCATAGCTTTCAATCTCTCGCTGATGCATTATGATCCTTTCCTACCTTAGTGGTTGATTCGGATGATTCGAACTATGATATTGGAGCAGCGATCTCTCGTATTTTCCCCTACAGGTCTGAAAAAGCAAGCTCCCATGCTGCCAGATCATTGAAAACGGCAGAACGGAACTATAGTCAAATTGAGAAAGAAGCTCCATCAATTATCTTTGCAGTAAAAGGTTTTACAAGATATTAGGTCGGCATTACACCCTAATAACAGACCGTGAGCCATTACCTGCCGCATTTGAGTCGAAGAAAAAGATTCTTGTTCACGCAGCTAGCCGGCTACAATCATGGGCAAAAACATATCTGGGTTATGATATTACGATCAAGTATCAGTCTACCACCGATTTCAGGCAAGCTGACGCGTTATCAAAATTAATAGGTTCCCAGTCAAAAACACTAGAAGACACTTTTGTGACAAATATAAAACCTGAAACAGAAGTTCATTGTGCATTGGACGACGCAATCGATAGACTCCCAGTTACTTTTGAACCCACCAAGAAAACTACTGAAACTGATCAGATATCGAGCAGATTTAAGTGCTATATTCCCAATAAATGGCCAAACAAGCGTCTATAAGAACTTTTGCAATATTTTTGCCGACATTACTCGTTAATGGTGATCGACTCCTGTATTATGTTCGATGATCGCATTGTTACATGTGTCGGACACATAAACTAAATCCTTAATGATAAAAGAATGATGCACACTTGAGATAATCAGCTGAATCTCCCACTCGACTTAATCTCAGATACGTCAACGAGACAGACACCCAAGAATATTGAAAGGAAGACTTGAACCAGAAGGATGGCGAAATAAATGGAACGCCATAGCAAACCAGTCGGCAGGTTGCAAGTGGACCCGAGCAAGAAATCTTATTCCAGGGAGGTGTTGGGACGGCTTCAGAGAACTACGACGAAGGCTCCAAAGGCCCCAGAGGAACCGAATAGTTTTCATCCAATCAGAACGTGATCGAGCTTTCTAGAACATCAACGTGGCATGCTACTATTAGACAGTGGCATAACATGCCTCTTTACGGATCGGTTGAATTACAATGTTGATATTACAGACGGTAATGTTTATAAATATCCATGATTTTCTATACATTTTGATTCTTACCCAACAAACACTTTTCCAACCTTCTCCTGTCTTCTAATTTGAGACTGTAGTGTTTTATATGTCCGAGTGTGGTAGTTGAATACCATATTCTGAGTTAATCAAGTAGCGAACTTAACAAAATAAATGTATTTTGACTATCCATTTTTAGGCGTATATCATCAACGAAGTGGAATTACATTCTGAATATTTCAAAAAGCATTTTAATTGTGGATATTTGTAGAAATGAGTATTTCAACTCTAACTAACTGTACTTATTATTTCATTATATACTAAACTAAGAAATAAATTCTTCTTATTGAAGTTTACTTAAAGAGTGGCGACCATATAGTCGCCAAACACCTAACTTCATCTGAACACATTCGTAGAAAGATAAGATTTATTCTATATGTGAAGCGACTCACGATAAAATATTTCATTTGTCTAAATACTGCACAACAATGTAGATGGTAACTTTCAAAGATTTTTGTGTGCAGCTGATAAATGATCGAAGTATGTTGTATGCGAATCAAGATTTGTGTATATTTCTAGCTGGGCTCCAGGACCGAACGAAATAATTAATTATTAATTAAATAATAAATACATTTTAATCCTAAAACAATGCAGTATGATTTCAGGAATTTCGATTCATACGTCACGATACCCATTTATTTCGTTGCTAGTTGTGGCAAAAATATATTCCTGATGAGCGGGTTCCTTGTTATAATATAGAAGTACAAATAAATAGTATTTCTTATGAAGCAAGCAGTAATATGTTGTATAGAAACTAAGATCTACTAATTTTTATCTAGCCTATACATAATCCATAAGTCTGTTACTAATAAATTATACAATAAGGTTTATGTGTAATATTTTGCTGCTGTATGTAGTTATATTCACCGAGTATCGTGTATTATCTGCTGTTAGATAATTGTTTGAAATTTCATCTTGCTGATGTCGTATTGTAGTGATCAAGAACATAGGTGGGAACAATCAAAAGCATTGGACACGACATTACAGAATATCTCAGTTAAATCTGACAACCATACGTAAAACAGTTAATTTGCAAACTCTCAATCAATTGTCTCAATGTTGACTGTTCCTTCTGCAAATATCAGTCCGCTGTCTCAGATTTCATTGTTCATGCGTTTTCATACCAATTGCGTTTCGTTTCTTTATCGATCTTCTACTGAAATACATTCTGTGCCTAACCATCGTCATATACTACTTATGTGGACATAAGTAACCCACGCCACAGTATTACTGTCGTTAGAACTCGTATAAGATGCACGTAAAATAATTTAAATCAGTGAATAATGTCTTAGAATACATGAAACTGATAAGAAAAATCCCAAAACAATCAATCTACAACAGTTATACAATTCTTTTTATCGCATGCCTAATATAAAGTAGAATACATTAGGTAATTGGATCAAATGTAGAAATTCGATAGTTTTAAAAATGAAAAATAATTTAAAAAAAGAAACGAACAAATCAAATCTTTTATTTCAATTCATGCATTGTAATGAGTAAAATAGTTTTGTGAAATTAAATACCTTACTGCTTGCTTTTTATAACTTTCTTTAAGTTACATAATAGTGAGTTGAAGAGGGTTTTATTTCATTCATTCGTTTATTAATTCAAAGAATGATTTGATTTAAAGACAAAATAAAAGCCTTGTGAATAATGATAAAAGTTTAGAAGATTTTTGTACAAGTATTTATCTGTTTGTCAACAAAAACTGAATAGGGTAGAAGAATCTCATTTATATTGACCGTGCATAAAGAACTAAGTCTTTAGTCTAAACAAAACGAAGGTCTTTTTGCAAATGATCAGTCACATATCAAAATATTTTGTTTGCTGTGCTTAAATTATTTTAAATAAGATGCATATTATTATAATGTATGATGACATAGCAACAAAGATAGATCCTAGTGGTATTTAATGTTACTATCCTTTAGTTAGAAACATTAATTACAGTACTAGTAGGAAATCTTGAAGGGTTTTATCAGATACGGATCAATACTTTCATTTTTATTTAAACTGTGGGTGTACAACTAATCCATCTAAAGAATGTCCCACAGAAAGTCGGTAAGTCGACTGATCGAATTACCAAACTTCAGATGAGAGTATTTAAAATATGCCTAATCAAATACTTGTTAGTGTATTTTCTTATCTAGTGAATCTTCAGAAAGTGGTTTTTTGGTCATCACCAACATAAAATAAGGTGTGGACTAATGTATCTGACGATGTATTGAGCGTTACAAGAAATTTTTATCAGACATTGAATCGATAAAGTTGTATCCATTTTTTCAGACAAATCTTCAAGCCCCGGAAAATATTGTTTCATTCTCAGCAATTTCATTTTCACTGACTAAAAAGAGTCTTGTTAATTTCTTCACTTCATAGCTTTTTCCACATGAGTAGATTAGCAAATCAAATTTTATTCTCAGGAGTTCAATTTACAAATAAGAACCAAAATGAAAATTCACATACTTCAAAATATTGTATCGCTTATCAGAATGTTTTCATATGCGAGTTTTGAGTATTTATTAATCAAACAGACTGGGTTTAGAAGTAGTTTTTATCTTTTGAGTCCCATGAGCTATTGAGCAGTCTCAAACTAGGATAATTCAGCTAGCTATCTAGGTCTACTTGATTTTAAATCGATTGCCAGCTAGAATTAGTCGACGATAAAAAAACTATATCAATAGTTATATAATCTTTAATTCACCCTGTCACTTCATTATCTCAGGTCAATACGGGGTGATTGTCTAAAATCACTTAATTCTTGTTAAATGATTTGAAAATTATGATACGTTAGCTGAATAAATATAATAACACTATTTTGTTTATATTGTAATATTAAGTATAAATGAGATATTAAGCAGTTCACTTATACTTTGAACTATCAAATACCTTTTAATCTCTAAGTTACTAAATATTGTTTTTTATTCATGTGATATTGTGGTGTTACTGTTGTCGACAAATATATGTAGTATATATCATCAATCGGAAGTGAAATGCATGGAGGCAGAAGATTAAGAAGATCAAGGGAAAGAGAATAAAAGCAGAGAATGGTTGGTGTAGAAACTAAAGAACAATGAAGTCTGATAGGATTGATTGACATTTTGCAGAAGAAACTGTCAAGTTTGAGACAATTGATGAATATTTTGCAAATAAAGAATTTACCGTATGGTTCTCAGATTTTACTATGAGATTCTGTAATTTTATGTCCACTTGTGTTCTCGTTCCCTACTTTCAGTCCTAAACATCAATGGCAAGATAAAAGTAAACAACACCAAGTGAATATAACCTCACCCCATTGCACAAGCAGGTGGATATCAGGACTCAGTAGCTAAATAAATAACCCAATGACGTTCGAAACGAACGGTACTGGGTTTGCTTCCCAGATTGAACATCAACTCTGAAATGCAGGTGTATGCAATTGATGAGTCCTAAATAAGACGAAATACACGTCCTGGATTCCACTGCTAACCACTATCCATCTTTGCTCATATATCCAATATAATTAAGTTATTTTTTTCATGTTGTATTATTGAAGTCAGTTGAAAATGATTTGTTGTATCGATGTCACAAAAAATAATTATCATATACATTACTTCATAATGGATAGTGTCGTTAAGTTTAATATATTTAGTTGAGGAAAACTCATGAATTGATATCGTGAAATGTCGTTCTTTAATCGAAACAAAAAGAAGAAACTAAGCATCTGCTTGCCTTTTTACAATTTCACATTTTATTCATCATAATGTAAACTTTACAGGTTGGCAAAGAATAAAAATAAAAATTATTTAAATAAACTAAGATAAAAATGTCAACTAAATAAAAAGCGATTCAATTTATCTTTAAGGTAAAGAGGTCATAAACATTTATCTCTACAACTATACTATCATAGTATCATAATGTAAGTAAAATAATTGGATAAATAAACTTTTTTCTTTATTTAATTTAATTTATCTTTTGAAAAAAAGGTGAACAAAATATAGAAAAAAGTATGATATTACTAATCAATCAAAAAATGAATTGGTATTTCGTTAGGTTTTCTAATAGTTTAGTTAAGTTTAAAATGAAATGTTCTTAATATCAGAAGAGTTTTGTGGATATTATAGTAATTTTAATAGTTGAGATCATGATTCAATTGAATCTAGACCAGCAGGGAAAACCTGAAAGCACTGGGCGGCCGTTTCGTCCTATTGTGGTACTCCCCAGCAGTGCGCATCCACGATCCCGCCTCGCGCAGTGCCTGCAAGTTTTTCATGGTGGTCTAGCTTCAATTGACTCATGATCTCAACTATTGAAATGTTTTTATTTGGTTGCAATGAAAGTTATATTTGTTCTATTATTTATACCAGGACCTATCAGTTTCGCGCGCGAGCGCACTGCTGAAGAGACTCAAGATAGGACGAAACGGCCGTCCAGTGCTCCCAGGTTTTCCATGGTGGTCTAGCTTCACTTGACTAAAGACCTGAACTACTGAAATGTTCTTATTTCGTTGTGATGAAAGTTATATTTGTTACAGAATTGAATAGAACAAATATGGTTGGTTGTTCTTTTCTCTAGTTCTTTTATTGTATATGAAGTTTCTAGAAATACTGATAGTACGTTGTGAAAACAATATTATCGGATACAGAACTACAGACTTGGCTACCATTCTATATCCTAGTCATGACATGTGTCACAAGTTACCACCTGGTGTTTCTGTGGATTTTATGTATTAACGTCGTATTTAGTGAAATCGTTGAAAACAAACAGTTACGTTAATTTACCCACCAAAACTTTAGTTCTTATGATCGAAATTCTTGTCAAAACCCTTTCTATGGATAACTACTGAACTAATCTGTGGAATGACAGCATTATCAGACAGACGAATTGTTGATGTATAACAACTGAGGTTTAGTTATTGTATAGATAGTTTGTGATTTTAAAGTATCCTAACAAATTAGGGTTGAATTGCATCACTACTTGCGGTCGAATCTATTGTCAATTTGCTATCCTAAGCATGACTACATCGCTAATCTGATACTCAGAATAATGGTGAAATGGGCAGATGACACATGGTCCCAGACGATGGTTGTGTTTTACTGTCTTCAACCATAGTAAACGTACAATACCATACAAAGTTCTCATTCTGTGAAGCGACTGCTTGATAATTAACACGGAGGTGTAGATGGGTAATTTTAATTTACCTGAAATTTATGTTATTCAATGTGTAAACTGGTGATGAGGACAAACTAAACCTTGAGTTCACAATTGGAAACCTGTGATGGCTTTTGATATCATTACGTACATACCATTGTAGTAAAAGAAGTAGTAGTTAAAACTTGGTATTTGTACATAATTTTGCACCGTAAACTCTAAGTAATTTCGATACGTTTTTATGACAACTTGTGTTTAATGACAAATACTTAGTTCATAAATTCTAATCATTTTAAATCGATATATAATTGACAACTTAATGTATGTTTTGTTGATAATACTGGGGTTACCATTAATAAAGCTTCAACTATCAAACCAGTCGTTTTACTTAAGGTAGTGGGACAAGAAAGAAAAGTTTGATTTACAGTACTAAACTCAGAGTTACAAATCTTTAAAACAGGCCACGCACGTGTCATTGTGTTTACAATCATTTGAAATATGAATAATCTATTTTCGAGACGAGGTTTACTAATGATAGTTTAATAACATCGACATATAAATATTTAGTCCATTTAGCTGTAGTGTAGAGTAATTTATATGCCAGATCGAGAGATAACATTAAACCATATACCATACTGACTAATTTTTTAGCTGGGAAACTTGATATATTAAGGAAACTAAATGTACTGTTCAACAACTCAATCCAAATGTTGTAAGCTAATTTTCAGTAATGAAAGACATAACTTCTGCTTTTTTATGCTGGATTTAATTTTCTAATCAGTTCCAGATGATATAGGATACTGAAGAATTAACCAATTCGGAAGTACTTCAAAATGGAGTACTCTACAAATGATGGCTTGTAATGTTTCTTTATGTCAATAATTTGAATCTAACTTTCAAGGAAAGTCACTGATGAAATATGTTCAGTAAATGAGTTAGGCGTATTTTATGCACTGACAGTGTCTAGCGGTAAACAGATTAGTATTATGTATTACTTGATTGATGAACTACCTATAGGATCCATTGTCAAAAGGTATTCGAGCAAGTTAAACTTCAAAAAAGATAAATAAAACTGCGCTAATGCAGTGTCTTTAGGACACACTATCGGCTTGTCATTTAAAGTAACTTGATAAACGAGTGACTGGATTTTAAAGTGTAGTGTCACGAACACATTGTTGACTGACAATTGATCTCGTCGTACTTTTACATTATTAAACACAAGAAGACTGAAGATGAAACTAATGTAAAATACACACTCATCAGTAATGTCGGTCTGTTTCTCCGTATTGCTGAAAATATGAGGGAAAAAACAGTCAACATCCAATGAATAATTCATTATAAATAATCTTTAACGCAATGTAAAAAGTCGTCAAACGTTGTTATAACAACAAAATGAGTTACCTGTAAAAATGGCGTCATACTTAAAGTCATGACGTTTTGTTATAAAACTTGAAGTGATATTCCGTTTCGGTAATTCTGCTTGAGCATAATTCATGACAAAGTTTATCAGGTAGTCTTTACCATAATATCAGAAAGCAAATCTAAAATCCGTTTAATATCATCTATCTATTCTTTATTTGTTTAGTAACAGAAAGACATAATTGATCTTCATAGTTCATGAAGTATTTTGGAGAAAAAGATTCGATTCAGTTTGAGTCTCCTTGTTCATAAAGGGTCGAGTTCAAGTTTATTACATCTGGACTTATAATTCAAGGTGCAATCAGTTCCAAGAATCCGAATTGTAAATCTTCTCTGTACGGATTCCAACCTTAATTCATCCTTTGTGAGCACACTAGTAAGAGTCAACGCGCACTATTCTAGGAGTGGTCAAACACGTACTTCGCACATCAACATAAGTGACTCGTTGTTATAGACGTTTCGAGTTATGCAACCGATAAGAAGTTGGGACTTCGAGGTGTGTTTCAAGACCTGTTCTGTAAAGAACAAATTATAAAAGTGCCTGAGTCTAATACTGTATATAACATAAATAACTCTGTGGTGGTATATATTCGATATTATTCTTAAACTTCGTATATTGTTCGTCCTGATAGCCGTTACTCGATAACGCCCCAAAGGTGTATAAATCAGAAGGCGAATACGAAGGGTTGATTGCGTTTATTATTGTACCACACAAAAATATCCAAAATTACAGGCACGCTAAGAAAGCATGAAAGAGTAGTGCCGTAAAGCAGGTGAGTGAGCGAGAGATCAATTGGTCGAGTCAGCGAGTAAGCGAGTGCAGTACGGTGAACAGGATTTAGATGTACACATATATACAAATGGAAAAGCAAGAATCGTCAAATCAATTAAGTGATAAGGCTAGCGGAATGAATATATACGTAGGCAGTAAGCAATGCTCAAGCGTACATAATAAAGGTACAATAGTATAGATAGGTTGTTGTTGTACGAATGACTGCCCATTAAATAAGTTAACAAAAGGGCTTAGCCAAATTAGATGTAAACAAACTCAATTGTATATGAGCTGCTATAACGCCCTACCATTTATGGCAAGATCTAAGCTGAGTGATATATTACCGAAGCACATCCATCCACATTTAGTCATGTTAAGCTCCAGCTTCTATTCTGAGCACCACTGTGCTACCTTGTTAAGCTCCATACTGTTGCAATTTTGCATATTGTTCATCTATTTATTCTTTATTTGTTCAGCGACAGAAAGACATAATTGATCTTCATAAACATGGCTGTTAATATACTTTATTTTGGGATTGTAAATTTATAACAAAAATTTATTAGTTTCATAACCTTTTTTTGAACATTAGTCATCATTACTGTATAGAAATGTTTCAATCAATCAAAACAGTTTTTATTTTGTTTTTCTTTTCATTTTTCGTTTCCATTTTGTACACAAACATGAAAATAAAAATGTCAAAAGTTTACAGCATTTAAAAAACAACTGAACATTTACAAAATCCATCACTCGATATAAGGCTTATAACCAAGGGGATAAGTTATCAAAACGGAAAAATACATTATGATTTTACTTAATGGAGTAGAAATATTATTATTACGATTATTACTATTATTATTAATATTATTATTATTGTAAGGATTCATTTGTATTTACCAATATATAGTTAAAATCATAATAAAAAAGAATAATAATAATAATACAATAAATGTATAACTGAAGGTTTGGTTCGTTCTAGCTTTATTCAAATTCATAAAGGGAAATAATTGCATGAAATTTTATTTCATAATCTTGAACCAGATAATTTATTGTAATATAATTCAGTAAACACTATCATCATTTATAAGCAAAGATGGATAAAGGTTAGCAGTGGAATCCAGGATGCGTGTTTCGTCCTATTTGGAATACATCAACTGGATATCCCTGCATTTTAGAGTTGATATTCACTCCAGCACTCAAACCCAGTACCGTTCACTTCAAACGCCATCGCGTTATCCACTCAGCTACTGAGTCCTGATAGCCACTTGTTTGTGCAATGGGGTGAAGGTTATATCGAGGCAGTACGCACAGTATGCACATATGCCAATGAAAGACTGACCAGTTGCAGTCCTAAACATCAATGGGAAGATTCAAACAAACAATACTAATTGAATTTAAAGTGAAATGAGTTTTTTTCTATTTTCTCTATTAATAAAGAATATAATTGATTTATTGAATAGTGTTTTTTGATTGTAAAATACTTATTTAAATATAAAAAAAAGAAATATGGAAAGAATTCAGACTTGTTACGTTAAAACAAATAATGCGGTTCATTTGGTGTTGTTTTCTTGTATCTTCCGATTAATATTTAGGATTGCAATTGATTCCACGCGCGTCCTGGATTCCATTGCTAGCCACTATTCATCTTTGCTTATAATGCTTGTGAATTAAGACGATATCGAGGCAGTCCTCACAGGATGCACATATGCCAATAAGAGACTGATCAATTGCAGTGCTAAATAACAATGGGAAGATAGAAGTAAACAATACCAAGTGAATATAACCTCACCTCATTGCACAAGAAGGTGGTTATCAGGAATCAGTAGCGATGACGTTTGAAGCGAAAGGTACTGGGTTCATGTCCCAGAGTGAACGTCAACTCTGAGATGCAGGTACATCCAGTTGATGTGTCCCAAATAGGACGAAACACGCATCCTGGATTCCACTGCTAACCTTTATCCATCTTTGCTTATAAATGATGATAGTGTTTACTGAATTATATTACAATAAATTATCTGGTTCAAGATTATGAAATAAAATTTCATGCAATTATTTCCCTTTATGAATTTGAATAAAGCTAGAACGAACCAAACCTTCAGTTATACATTTCCGAATACTCAATTTTTTTAAGTTATGTAAACTCTTCAAATCTTGTTCACTTATTATGCAACCCATTTTACCAGTTTCTTTTAATTTCAGCTATCTTATGTAAACTATTCATTGCCTTTGAAATTATCACATAATTTATCTTGTCTTCATCAATCTCTCAACTCCACTCAATTATTACGTCACCCACCCATTATGTTTTCTTTTTAAAAATTTAACATCAAATGACCTCCACCTTGTTCTTGCACACTTATATATAATTATTATTGATAACCTTTATCATTCCAATTCTCTTCATTCAATTGTTTCACATTATATCTTACCTAAATGTAAAATTTCACCACATAATTGGTTGTGAGCAGTTGATGAGAACCTACGACATATTATGAATTCATATTATTCTGTATCCATCTTCGTTCTAGCTTTATAAAATAAGAAAAAAAAACGAGACGGAAGCAAATATTTCTTGTCATGAAGAGATACAAAATCAGTATTAGTTTACATTTTGATGAATAATTTAAAATGACATAATGTTTTTTTTAATTTTTTACAAAGATAAGCAACAATATGGACAGTTTTGTACAATATGACAGAACATGTTGAAAATTGAAATTTTATCTTAGATATCTTAAATAATCAGAAGAAAATAGGTAGAAATTACAAAAAACAGAAATTAATAAAATGAAGGATTGATCTTTGTAGTTTTACAACTGGAATTAGAAGGAAAGATAATGCCTACAATTGCTTGGTGCATATAAGTTGTAGTTGTACAGAGATCAAAGAAGACAACTGAATGAATGTTAAGTTTCAAATGGTTTTCTCTGACAACATTTCACTAATTTGTTTTGTCCGGCAATGCAACTAATAGTGATGTTTTTGTAATAAATAAAAAACGTTGATATTAATTGCTTATACATCCATTCTGAAGATAATTTTAGACAGTAAACATATTAAAACCAGTCCTGATTGAAAACTATCATTGTTTGAAGTCATTCTATGACTTTACAAAAATTTTCATCATTGAATTTTTTCCCTAAACAAATCTACTAACTTTTAGTTACTCATTGATTAACTTAGAAGTTGATACATTCATTCTACTACCGACTAACTACTGAATATCTTTTGTTTCGGATTTCTAAAAAATGCTTTAGTTTTCTTTGTGTTATCTCTGTCTATTGTTTTGGCGTTTTCGTTATCAAAATCACTATATGTTTGCTCATACATACTGATATATTAATGTCCACAAGAATGGAAATGGAGAGCTACCTAGTTTTCCAATATAGTGACCTTCACAGATGCCATAGCCTACCCATAAAACGAAATCAGGTTAGTTTTCTTTGTATCTCAATCATTTTGTATTATTTTGACAGTAGGTATATTGCTAGATATCACTGTTCTTATATGCACTGAAAATATGCTTATGATTTTCAGTCTAATTATGTCTGCTAATAAATGCGTTTCCGGTAAATAATCAGAGTCACAGAGTTTTGCACTAAATTACTCTTTGAAGTATTGATAGAAGTGATATGGAAGAAACTGAAAATGGAATACATTTTCATTCACTACCATTGATTTATAATATATATATATGTATATATTCAATTTCACCCAATAATTTTATTTTACCTAAAGTGTATTTGTCATTAACTATATATATTATTGCACGAACACTAACTTGGTCACGTTTTATTCCCAAAAGAATTATGAAAAAACGTAGTTGACCTACATTGATAGATAAATTTTTATTCCTCTTAAGCAATACGTTTAGCCGGCATAATTGTCTTCGAACTTCTAATGGCCCAAAGAGTAAAGTTTTCATAATTTTATCTTCAGACTCAAAATTCTATTACTTTTCATCGACTGTCAATGAACTGAACACAAAAATCCAGTATTAAGACTTAATTAGATAGATGAAAGACTTTATTCTTACATCAAACAATACTTCATTACTAAAACTACAAACAGATGACTTCCCCCTAAAGAAAATAAGACACAACTGGGTTTATAGGTATCACTGCCATGATTGAACTTGTTAGTTTCAAATATATTGAGCATTGAGTATAAAGGTAATAATCAATATATCTTTTGTTATATTCCGAGTAGAAAAATACATTTATTACAAAACACAGCTATTCGACCTAAACCTTCTTGATAAAGCACTTATGAATCGCTATGGTTATATTACAAAAAAATATCCACGTCACCAGATGCCGTCAAGTTTTTAAAGAAACAACCCGAAATAATGTAACTGAAAAAAATGAAAATCCTTAAGAGATAAAAGGGGAATCAGTTGCTTTCTGACCACCTAATACCATCAGGTAATATTGTTCCAAGACTTCGCGATGCTCCGAAAGTAAGTAAGAAGGAGTTTCACTCAAGCCTTATATTAGAGGTGAATAATTCACCGTACCATGCAACTGCTAAATGACTTCAGGTGATCCTTCAACCTGTAGTAAATCATGTTAACGAATAGAGAAAAGTAGATTCATTGGACATTGTCAGTTTTGTTCCTGATGTCAGAGTAACTGCTATGAGAATAATGTCAGCAGATATGGGTTTACCTTCCACAAGTGTTCCTTTAACAGAGGCCAAATCTTTACCTGTTACTGAACTAAAAACAACAGCTTCGATTTTTCTATTCCTAAACGCTGTTACGTCATACCTTCAATTTTCAGCGTAAATTTAATAATGATTTTCATAGACAAAGTGTTGGCGCTGTGATGGGTTTATCAATCGACCCATTTCCAGTGGAGTACTTTGTGGCCACTCATGAGAATACAGTTCTTCAACCGACGACTGACGGCTTTCACTTATACAAAATATAGATAGATGACACTTTTATTGTTTTTGCTGGAAAAAGTAATCTCAATGTCATCTTGGATTAGTTTAATACATATCATCAATCAATTACATTTACATTGAAATCAGAATTGACCTCAGGATCTCTTTTCCTTGATACCGTTTGTTTCAAAACTTTCATAGTGTATATCAATATCATGCTTGAAGTGTATAGTATCTGACATTCTATATATGCTATATATTAAAAAAATAACCAGATAAGTCCATCTAGGATAATGAAAAGTTTTATCTGTTGCCAATAATATAAACAAACGTCTGAAATAACTCCAATTTGTTTTTTTAATATCTAGAAACAATAGGAAGTTACGCATAAGCTATTTTAATAGGGTTAGATTACTGTCAACAATGTAGCTATTAAGACAAAGTTCGAAGACATTAAACTGTTTTGATGTTCACTGAACAAAAAAAACAAAAGTTTTCGTTTATTTCTATCAGATTATATGTTACGTTCGTCACAACAGGGATTCTTCTACATAGTTTTAAACCTCATTTTCTAATTTTCAATATGAAGATGATGGAAACTCTTTCAAAATGTTGTTACTTGAAAATAAAGTACAAATAAAGTAATTCGAAGCATATTTACGAAAACAAAAAGATTGGCTTAACTTCTCACCTTCTGTCAAACAGTGATTCATTTGCTGAAGATCCTAGAAAACAACAGTGAAAGGGAAGACGATTGAGAATCTTGCTAATCCACCATACAGCTGTTTGTTTTTATGAGGATAAATATATGTATATATGTTCCCCCTATCGGGTAAAATTTTTCCGCTTTTATTCTTCTTCATAAAGCATGTAATTGACGAAAGTTAAATACCTAAGTAATTCATAAATAATTTCAAAATAAATTATATATATATATACTGACTATCCCTAATACGTGACCCGTACATCCTGTTGCATAGCATCGTCGGTACACATTGATGAATAGTTTCGAATTGAAAGATAAAATTCATCTTACATTATTTGCATGAATTGTCTTTCTAGCTGATATTATACTTGGGTCAACAAATATTTATATATCAGTCAATAAACATTTAAGAAATATGTACATTGACTGCTATCATTCTACGGTGTTTCAGGTTTTCGTTCTTTTTTGTGTAATAAAATGCCCATAGATTATGGATCACTGAATAATTATTAATTATTTCTTAAGTGAAATGGTCAGTCATATTTGCACCCAGAAATTCATTTATGACTACATAACTGGTTTTTCATAAGACACAACGTATTCTATTTATCCTATTCCCTATTGTTTTAAGGGATGTTCTGTAGTAGTAATAATGAACAAAATAGAAAAAGCCAAAAAAGAGATTGCAAAAGAATTTAGTTGATTAATTATTCATTACTGCGAGAGATTTCTATGGATTGTTGAACCTTATAATTAACATCAGGGACTGATCTAAGCTAAACAACCATTGAACATCAAAAACCAATGGACAACAGTTTTACTTTACTTGTTCCTTTATTTAATCTATATAAATCATTATAAATATATATATATATGATAGTAAGTCAAAATTAATGAAAAATTAGCTTTTATTGTGATGTCTTCTAGATAGTTACACGATTTTGTTCATTTAATCAATTATATCATTCTTTACCAACAGTCTAATTTCTTGAAACTGTCATGATGCATTCATTTAATGAATGAATTTTGAACATTGAAATATTCTAGTGATTTTGGGGCTAATCTTCTTAGTTATTTTTTTCCATCTTTCAGATTTGATTGATTACGCAATAATGGATAATGGTTATCGATTTTAAAAAAAAATCAACTTAATTAGATTGTTTTCAGTTTCCGACCTAAATATCCTATAATTACAATACAGAAACTCGTAACCCAATAATCTATTTCTATTCTTAAACACTATGTTTGTCAGTGAAATAATATTAAATGTTTACAACATTTTTACAAAACATATTTTTAAACCCAAGTTTTAGAATATTATTGACCGCTTTTTAGGCGTATGGTTATGGTACATAACGTTGATTAGTTGTAGCAGGCTTCATTAGTGTAAGAATTAGTATAAAGCAGTTGATAATTGATCTTACTCAATAAAAACATACCCTAAAAATGAGCACGTTCTTTCTATATGTGTTGTTGGGTGCCAATTATTTAAGTATTGATATCATAATTATTAATGGCAAAAGATGAGCTTCAATTACATAGCTTCAAATTACATAGAAATAAGATATAAAATTTAGACGATCCTAGAATGAATAAAGTATTTTTATTATTTTTTTAAAAAAAGTGCTTAACTTGAGAACCTTATTTTTTTGATCCGTTAAAAGTGGTTTTACAATAATCATTACATTTGTACTTCTTTACAAACACTGTTCTTTATTTAATGAGTTTATTTATTTCAAAGAAAAAAAATCAATTTTAGACATTAAGTAATTCTTATAGTCGAAATCACGAGTCAATTGAAGCTAGACCATCATGGAAAACCCGGGAGCACTGGACGGCCGTTTTGTCCTACTATGGGACTCCTCAGCAGTGCGCATCCAAGATCTCACCTGGCGAGATTCGAACCCACGACCTGTCAGTCTTGCGCCAGAGCACTTAACCGTTGGATGCAGGCTCAGTGGCCTATCGGTTAAGCTCCCTGATGCGAAACTGATAGGTCCTAGGTTTGA
>NC_031497.1:9839763-9933012 GCF_000237925.1 Schistosoma mansoni
TAAAGGTCACACATTTTTCATCCTTAACAGTGCACACATACACACACACAAAATTTACATATATGTCGCTTATGAATCACCTTGACCGAAATGACATGACATTGATTTATTCAGACCTGTTTTTTGATTGATCGCACCTAATATTCGTGTTGTTCCATTGTACTATTTAAACTTGGATTAATTTGGTTATTTATTCTCTGACGAAGTGGCTTACACTGAGTCACAAAACGTCAGAAAATCTAATTTTCCTACTCATTAGGATATTACAAATATATTATTTATTTATAAACTGGAACAACTTAGCATTAATGAGCTCAATTGGAACCGATGATAAACCGGTTTAGTTGATGATATACAGTACCCATAGTGTTAAACACATTTATTAACTTTGATGAAACTTCTTGTAATGAAAGCGACAATTTAAAGAAAATATTCCTAGAAGACTAGTCCAACTTTTGGAAATATGACAGTTGGAAATTCATAACAGTATGAAATTATAACTAATTTCGATCGAAAAAAAATTCTTCACATCCGGTAGTATTTATCTATACTTTATATAATCATAAACTACAATTATATACATGAAATAATGTATTGAGCTAAATTTAATTTGACTATCAAAAATATTCACTTTTTTTTAAAAAGCCGTTTCACGCAATCTATTTGTATTGCTATTACAACAACAAAACAAAAAGAAACCGGAATTTTCAGATCATTCTGAATATATTACATAATCAGATTTGTTATTCATACGATCGACGTATTTTAATTGTCCCAATCTATTTTTTTCTTCTTATTTTCATAGTATTTATCAAGCAGTTGTTACTGTAATGAGATAGAAAGTTTACCTTGATTTTTAATTAAATATAATATGATTACTGTCTGGTAATAATAACTGTTAGTCAGAATCTAAAAAAAGATCTATTCTTTAGAAGTTTGTTTTGTAATCTACCGCTTTTATCATTTTTGTTTGGTTGTTTATATTGTACACTAGATTTGTCAAGTAATTTAATGACATTTTATAGCTGAATAAAATTTGTCTGCGATGAGATTAGTGAAGTCATGAGTCAAAAGATGCAACATAAACCACAGGTAGGTTTGATTTCTTAAAGGATATAGTACACTATTTCCTTAAGATTTAGACTGACATCACTAAACTTTAGTCAGAGACTTTATTACCCAGCTACTCGATCCGCAACTGACCTCACTTAAGAATGAAATATCTATGATTGCTTGATGACTGAATAGATTTATTGTTTATTTCCGACTATCTACAACCATCTGATATTTCAATATAATTCATGCGATGTTGAACTGCCTTGATTATTGACCACATTGCAAATTGATCAGCAGAATCCAATCATCATTAAAGAACTTGACAAAGGTGACACTAGTCAGTGCTTTGTGATCAATCTGTGGTATCATGAATTTAAGAACAAAACATTACTTTCACTGTTATGCTTGATTACGTATTTCATCAATAATATCACGATGAAATCCATTCACAAATAATTCAGTTTCTACTATAATTTGAAACCCAAATAAATCTGCCTTCTAGGCGCTTAGTAAAACAAACCTAGACTGTTTAGATAAAATATTTTGGAGCTTGATCAAACATATAAACGATGAAGTGAAAAGAAAATTAAAATGGCAAATCGTTTTCAGTAAAAAGTTAAATTGGACAGCTGGAAGAAAAGAACTCATGAAGTCGAGAAACATGGTAGTTATTTACATAAATCTGTATATAATTCAGTCAGACTGTCATCAATTTTATATTTTATATAGTATAATAAAACCTCTTACACTACATTGTGTTTTCAACGTCATTATGACGAATTTACTGAGACAATTCTTACCACACTCTATCTAAACAAGTTTGAAAGGCCCGATAGCAATATGAGTTGACAAGTATTTGTGAATATTCTGAAAAGAATTAATGCCGATAAACATCAAGAATTATTATACCTCCCTCATTGAGTCACATCTACTGAATCTCTCAAAATTACATTATTGACTATACTTCACATCATAATCAAAGCTGATCACCATATAATATTCTTTAAATCGAATATAACCAGTTTTTGACAACCCAATTGTCATTAATTTATTAGCATATTGCCCCTAAATGTTACACCCTAAATGTGTGTTTCTGGTATGATAAAAAATATTTTAACGATTTTCTTCGGACTAAGATTCAATACGAACGTCAAAACAGTCCTACTGCACGTACAGAGTTTAAAACGTGTAGAACTACTACATCCATCGTCAAGAAGGTACAAGTATTTATAAACAGTTGTTTACGCAAAATACTCAACACACACTGGCCGGATACTATCAGCCACAGAGAACAAACCAGCTTCCAGCTGATGAGGAAATTAGGAAAAGACGTTGGAAGTGGATAGGACACACATTGAGGAAATAACCAAAATGAATCACGAGGCAACCGCTAACTTGGAACTCGGAAGGGAAGCGGAAAAGAGGTAGGCCAAAGAACACGTTACGCCGGGAAATAAAGGCAGATATGATAAGGATGAATAACGACTGGAAAGAACTGGAAAGGATTGCCCAGGAAAGGGTTGTATGAAGAATGCTGGTATGCGGCCTATGCTCCTCGACGAGGGGTAACAGGCGTAAGTAAGTGAGTAAGTTCGGATTAAGAAACCATAGTACTCATCGGCTTTTATTAGTCTACACATTTAAACTAAATATTACAATATTTAGAATCTTAGTTAACATAATCAATATTTATTTTCAAAATAAGAAACTGTTATTTTATAAATAAATAATTGACAAGTGTATATGTTTATTCTTTTCTTATTTTATTTAACAAACAATTAGAACATGATTACGTAATTTTATTTTAAGAACAATATTGAAATAAAGTTTATTTGACTTATCCAGTTTTTAGTTCAAACATATTTTATTTGTTTATTTAAACACATAAATATTGGTACAAAGGGGGCACCAGATATATATGAGCCGCACAAATCTCATTTGATATGTGTGGGGGCTGTGATACTACTCAGGTGCCCAAACTGAACCACATGGTTTTTTCAGGGGGTCACACCCGGAGCTTTTAACCTAAAGAACTGATCCACAAGGCAGTGGAGCATCGTAAGGAGGTGCAGTCCAATGGTAGCCGGTGACCAACGATTGATTCATACGCCATTTGTTTCCTGAGGATACTGGAACCCATGTGCACCATTGGTTTTGAATCAGGGTTTCCCAACCCCCCTCTAGGTGGACTTTCCGTGTCCACCAACCCGGTTAAAGCGCTGGACATTTGCTTTTCGTCCTTTCAATTTCGTAAACAACAGTAATGCCACGAAAAGGCAGTGAGTAAGACTTCCTTGAGAGAGGCTATATACGCGTAGCCATATGAGAGCATTTGGAGAGGGAGAGCGGACTCTCCCCACCATCGGTCGTACCAGGGCATTTGGGGGCAAAACATATCTTAATTTCATTTATTCTATTGTATAACATATTGTATATTATTATTATCACATTTTCATAAATTGAAAAGATAAAAAGAAAACAAACAAACATAAATTTCAACAAAAACAAGTACAATTTGGTTTGATGTTTTGCCAATTCGTTTTATTATTACTGTTATTATTATTGCCGTTAATACTTTACAGATTTTCTCTTATTTTTGATTCTAAACTAATTTGTACAGATTAACATCTGTAATCTAAAACTTAGAATAAGAATTTACAAATTGTCCATAAAAATTTATGTAAAAAGATAAAACAAAGTTGAATGTGTAAATCTTTGTGTTTGTTAGTTAGTCAGTCAGTCAGCTATAACGTAGGACTAGGTACCTATATGCATCGGTCCAAGTTGCCACACCTTATTAACATAACAAGATGGACACTAACTTCACAGAAGTAGTTACCTCAATGATAGTAATATATAAAAGAAACATTGTATATAAGGATATAATACAGGAAGAATGAATTAGTTCGTGAAAAGAAAGATATAAAGCAATTGTACAGTTAATAAATTACACGTAAGTATTGTTAACATTTATACAGAAGAAATTATGACTATTTTGACATTATTAGAAAACATTTGAACATGTTAATTACCTTCAATCATGTTATATAATAAATCAACTTGAATATAGAGTAAATTTATTCCAAATGTATGAATTTCGTGCTATTTAATGTATATTACGAACTTATTGAAGAACCCATTATGTAAAACATCGACTAGTGAAAAGAATTCATATCACGATTGTCATATTAAAGCATCTGGTTTCCAAAGAATGTAGTCTCAAAAGTTTTGTAGTTACCTGGTAATGTTAGTTGATAGGCTGAGCTGACATTCAGAAATTATGACTGGCTGCGTAGAATCATTAATAATTGATATCTGGTTATATTAGAATTATGCAACAGTACACAGTACACATTCCGTTACCGTAAATTTTAGTATCAGTTGCATCATCAAGGGTCGTATATGTGTATAAAAAGCACTGAAATGCTAGCTCTTATTTATATCAATGAACCAAACAAGTCCCTCCGTTCTAGAGTCCAATAATGAAACAATGCTTTATTATTTGTTAATAAATATTCTAATAACTACTGATTGGATAACGCGATGGGGTTTGAAGCGAATGGTGCTGGGCTCCTGTCCCAAAGTGAACATCAACTCTGAAATGCAGGTACATCCGGCTGACGAGTCGCAAATAGGACGAAACGCGCGTCCTGGATTCCACTGCTAAGCACTATCCATCATTGCTCATAAAGCCTATAACTTCAAGTAATATCGAGGCAGTCCGCACAGGATGCACATATGCCAAGAAGAGACTGATCAATTGCAATCCTAAATAATAATGAGAAGATACAAGTAAACAACACCAAGTGAATACTAAAATATAAGTTTAAATAATTTTTACTAAATTTAAAAATAAACTTTTCGATGGAAAAATTAATTATTCATTGTATAGATGAGATAATTAAAGTTTCAATTGACTGACATTAAAATAATTCACATCATGTAATTAAACGAACAAATAAATATTGCGAACATTTCATTTTATGTACATGTGCATTTTTAGGTTTATATTAAGGCATAGATACAAAGAAACGATACATATATATTGTGCCTATATATATATATATATATATATATATACCCATCTAACTGTAACATTTTAAAAACAATAAATTTACATCCGGACTAATTATTGAATATTTAATTTGATTTTGATTGCAATGAATTAGTATTTCTTCTTTTTCTTTAAAAAAAAGATTCGAAAATTTCGATTTCTCTACTTAAACATGTACCAAAATGGTTGCAGAAACAAATAGAATCAAATGACCCGATAAGAGTAGAGGATAAACATCCATCATCCTCTATTGCCAAACATATAATCGAAACAGATCATAAGATTGATCCTAACTCGGCTTTTGTAGTGTTGTATAAAAGTGTAAAACGGCATATACTACAGTTTATTGAAGCCTTAGCCATACGAAAATGTAAACCCCCTTTGTGTATTCAAAAAACAGTTTGTTCTCATCTTAAACCTACCCTGGTAATATTAGCATATTAGCCAGAGTGATTAGGTGTCAAATTGTTTTCACATTATTATTATTATTATCCTTGTCTACTCTTACCTCCCCCCCCCCATTTCCAGTCTAGTTGACCTTTTATTTTTATATATAAATGTCCTTAAAAAGTATATAAGTGATCAGATTGTTCGAAATGTATAGCGCTAATATATCACATAGTTCTGATAATCTTCGTCTTCTGATTACACTATCGAAATTTATCAAAAGGACTAATTACTTTAAATTCTCTACTTTATTCAAAGTTACAATTTAACTGTTATTCTTTATAATAGAATTTTATTAACGAATCAAAATATTATTAGAAGGGGTTTTGTGGAGATTTCAGTATTTTCATAGTTGAAAGCATGAGAATCAAAATATGTTTATAAGCTCATTCATTAGTTCAATTTAACTATTGTATATTTAGAAGCACTGGTGGTCTAGCATCAATTGACTCACGCTTTCAGCTATGAAAATACTAAATCTCCACAAAACCCCTTCTGATAATTGTATACTTAATTAAATCTATCAATACATTTCACTATACATACAATAAACAGATTTTTTTTCATGTTGTTCAAATATTAACGAGAATTTATCCTAATTTATCCAGGATTGATTTGTAAACTTTCTTCAGTCATCACATATTCATGTATCATTTAAAAGTCGAGTTCAATTATATCATATATATATACTTCATGATATGACGTTTACAAGGTTCTTAATAGCCTCACCAAAGTGATATTATTCTCAAATTAAACACATGTATTTAACTACTATGTGTTGGAACCTCAAATAGTAAGAAGCTACAATTCTTTTCAGGAAGAAAATTCTTGAACAACCCAGGTTTCTACTACAGAAATTGTCACTGATATCAAAATGGTTGTCATTTCAATTTTATAGATGTTTGACATATATCTAAATATATGTTATTTTAAAAAGACGTGTTCAAAGGGATACAATACCTACTGATTGATATTTTGTGAAATAGCTGATGTGTTAGGTCTGTTTATCTGAGAAAGTAATATATTGACGTAATAATAATGTATTAATATATTAACTCAGATGTTTTGTTTCAATTACGACAATTTTGAGCATTGACCACTATGTAAGTTTAACAAGTACATAATCTGAATTGATAACATGAAATGTGGCTTATAAATCTCATTCATTGATTTCTTCGACAACATGAACAAGTATGAAGGATAATTTTTGTAAACACACATTAAATTCTTCAACTTTTTATTCAGAGACCAGTTATAAGTAGTATAACAATTCAAATCAAGCTGTATACCAGGTTAATAACTTTAAATTAATTGATTTATTTTTAGCATTATTTGAATTCATCTAACTAAAAGTATCAATAATGAATGCTATCGGTGTTCCATATTGCGTAGCTATAAAATAGGGATGATAATATTTGTTATCATTTTGTAGACATATTTCTCTGCTCAGTAATTCCATGATATTAAACTGTGTTGCGAATTTCGGTGTTATATTAGTGTTATAACTTGCGAACACCAATTGTTATTATCTTGTTCCCGCCTATTAGAGAGCAGTGATTTATTGATCGGACCGAATGACACGCGAAACCTGTGCGAGCAGTCTAGAATACTTATCGGTCCTGCATTCTGCCTAACCTAGCCAGTTAAGGCCAGAATACCAATAACAGCCTCTGCAATATGAATCATTATATTTCAAACATACTGAGTTTATATACCAAACAAACTGACCACATCGAAACAATAAAATAGAAAATAACATTTGTACAAGATTTGGCCAAATGTGGTTGTGAATTTGAGGAACAGTAATTAATAGACTGGGGATAACTCAACAATGGTAAATCGTACAGTAATAGTCTATGAGTCAAAATAAAGCTTATAATAAGAGGGACACGAATATGAATAGTTAATTTACTTAACAATTATACAATAGGAAATATACGTATCATACTGGTCCATAAATAGTTCTCAAAAGTTACCATTCATAATTCTCTTCGGCATAAAAGATGGGATCTTTTAATATTGCTGACAAATATATTACTGTATTATTGAAATATTTTATTTTCTTTGCAAAACTATCAGTATTTTAAGCCTAGAATTCGGAAAACTTATTTTCAGTATTCATTATCTATTCTTTGTTTTTTCAATCAACATTGTAAATTCATCTGACATTATCTTGATACATACATTTGTTACTCTGAGATAACTTCTACTAAATAGATTCTACAACTGTATCCTAACATTAATTACAATTCAAGACTTAAAATATAAAAAAACAACTGTTAAGTTGAAACTATGCAGATGAAGTTGATCTTTTCAAACTAACTTTTTTTAACATAAGATCCTTTAATAATCAATTTAAGAAAAAGTTGACTGTATCAAAGTCTTTAATGAAATAACTAATTATCTGAATAAATAATATAAAAAGATTTAGATAAAAAATTAATACGTTGTAGTGCCAAGCTTCGTCAATCGTTCACCTTGATAACCGTTATAATTCCAATCTTAACGATGCATAAAATCAGAAGGCAAAGAGAAACAGCAACTACAGTTTATTGTCAAATAACTCAGGCCAGAAAGCTACCAGCACCTGAATGAATATCAGCGAGCGAGCGATCAAGCGAGTAGCAATCAATTACATAGGCAATTTATAGTCAAATTTAATAAGGGCACAGCAAAACAAAACAAAAGCCGATAATAGGATTTGCGTGCATACATATATGGGGAGGAGTATAAGTCATCGAATGATACTTAAGCAATCAACATTTTGTCTAGAGTATTATCTGCTCTAATGGTCACAACAGTACAAAGAATATGCAAATTGTTATTATCTAAATGACGATGTCTGTGAAGTAAGTTAATACAAAGGGCTAAACCAAAACTAACCATAATCGAAATCGATTGTAGGATGGTTCCTATAACGCAGTAATATTAAAAAACTAGGTCACGATTCACCTTGATCAATTTTTAGATTCTGACAAAAGTTCCATAGGCTAATGAAGTAATCATGTTTTATATTAAATTTCACCACTTTCTGAATAAACCGTATTCATAGACAGTATCATCAAAGGTTGTACATTTTATAGTCGTGATAATTGTTTTACTACTTTCAAAATGGTTTCAGTAGTACATAATCCAGTATGTAAAACCAGCGAAATATTGTTGGTTCATATAAAATTCATAAGCTATAGCTATTGAGTTAGCACTTCAGGATACATATTCATTAAAAAAGAGATGATTACACAATTATTGTAGTTATAAAAAAAGTATATTGTAGTCGAAAGCAGCAGGATATGATGTAATCTTGTTTTTAATATTACCGTAGATGTAGTAAGTAATAGATTTATCATTTGATTATTATGCGGAACTTAGATAACACTTTGTGTACAATATCAGAAAAGCACTAACATTTACTTTATAAGAATTATGTTTTCAATTTATTGATGAACGTTGATGGATGTATTTAGAATTGTTGATAATGTTAGTTTTGATTCATCAGACATGTTCATTGATACTGTTTATAACAGTGAAAATAACTTTAATACTTGAAAGCCAAAATCACTGTAATTTTCACAATGCAAACAAAAATATGAATACTGTGGTAGTTAAGGATTGAATTGGTCTTTCAAAAACACACAACTTGAATCAAAATTATGCACAATCTTTGATTTGATTTTATACACACTTAATGAAAAATTGACAGGTATTAGATGTAAAAGAAATGAACTGAATTATTCCAAAACCCATGTTGTATATCAGGTTGAACAAAAGTTTACGTTAAATTAACAAGAAAAATATTATAGTGAATAAACATTACACGAAAAATAAAACTAATGTCATACTGAGCAATTTATCACAACAAAATTTTTAAAAAAATATTATACTGAATATAAACGGATATCCTACTGAGCAGTTATCATAGTGAAATAAAAACGGAAGTAATATTGAATGAAATTCATAGAGTTAAGAATGTGATCTCACCTCACAACACGAAGAAAACCAACCCAAACACATTTCATGGAGAAACTCTGGAAGAGGTGGAAATATTCACGTATCTGGGTAGCATCATCGATGAACAAAGAGGATCCAGTGCAGACGTGGAGGGAAGGATTAACAAAGTAAGGAGAGCATTCGTACACTTGAAGAACATATAAAACTCAAAACAACTGTCTACAAGCCAACATCAAAATGATAACCTTCAATACGATCGTAGAGACAGTTGTATTGTATGGAGCTGAAACTTGGAGAACGACTACAGCCATCATCAAAAATGTACAAATATTTATGAACAATTGTCTACTCAAGATACTCAATTTTCGTTGACCTTATACCATCAGCAACAATCTACTGTGGTGGAGAACAAACCAGCTTCCATGTGAAGGGGAGATTAGGGAAATACGTTTGAGGTGGATAGGACATACATTACGGAAATCAACAAACTGCATCATGCGGCAATCCATGACTTGGGATCCTGAAGAGAAACGGATAAGAGTAAAGTTAAAGAACACACTTCACGAATAATTGGAAGCAAACATGAAAAGAATAAATAGCGACTAGAAACAACTGTGAAGGGTTACCCAGTGCAGAGTTGAATGGAGAGTGCTGGTGAACGACCTATGCTCCTCCATGAGGGGTAACAGACGTATTTAAATAAGTAATACTTTCTTTTTCTTTCATTGGATATGTAAGAGAAGGTTCCTTGTAGGTGGTCAACGTGCAAATTTATTGTCCTTCGTTGTATTTGTAAGTTCTGAAATATAATGAACAAGTGCAGGGTTTAAATTCCCTCGCTCCTCTTTGGAAAAAAGGTCCGGGATCATGTTAGCTTATCATTTTATCATTTCACGATACTGTGTTGAAATGTTGGGTAAATTTTTAGCAAACTGATCTAGATCACATAAAAATAGTTGAGAAATATCAGTTTTCTTACCAAATCAACTTTTGTATTCTCCGTATGATATATATATATATATATATATATATATATATACTGATCATTGAGAAAATCAATGAACTATGATATTTAATTTATAAATACAATCGTAGATTTCAAATTTATGTCGAATGAAGTTTGCATTTATAGTGTATTCTGTGGTTTTTTATCGAAGAGTTTATGAAAATTAATCCATAGTGTGAAGAGACTTTTAGCTATTGACATCAACTGCACGTTGGCTACATCCAACACCACCCCGCCAGAACACTCCACTCGACATCACCTCTCCGTGCCAGACTGTCCAAACTAGCACCTTGACTCCAGGGCCGTAGGCACGTTCGCAGGACAGCGCCCACCCTCCTGGTTGGCATTGACACCAAATGTAATGAACAAGAGCACGAGCATTGACAGTCAAACACATTTAGCTCGAAATTACAGAATATCTCATTAAAATCTAAGAACCATATAGTAAATAGTTAATTTGCAAGATATCAATCAATCGTCTCAAACTTAACTGTTCCTTTTGCAAGTATCAGTCCATCGTCTCAGATTTTATTGTTCATGCATTTTCATACCGATTTCGTTTCGGTCCCGTTCTTTTTGCTTATCGATCTTCTACTGAAATGAATTCTATACCTGAACATCATCATATACTAACGTAGATATAAGTATTTCACACTACAATAGTACTTATTACGTTACATATATCTTAAGTATACATATTAATTTATAGTACTGTTAATGATACAGACAGAATAGAAAAGTAAATGGTTTTCTGCCATCGCATATTTTATACTTCACTTTGACAGAATATAACGAATTTGGTATATATTTTCAATATATTTATTTAAATATGACCACTTGATAACATAACTATTTACGTCACTTGAAATTTAAATTTACTTGATGCAACACAACAACACAACATTTGCATTAAGGAATCTTGGTGATAAAATTTTTTTGAACTACAACAAAAGTCATTCGGAACTTTATATTTTGAATTAGTAAATCTACAATATCTAAAAAAAGGACAGTTTATAATCTTCTAAACTACTGCTAAAAGAAGTAATGTAGAATTTGTCGTATGATAATTCTCAATTCATTGTTAATTAATATTATTTCTAATGGTCTTTATGTGAATTATTATGTTTCATACTGAAAGACTATCCTCTAAATTGTATAATGTGATAAGTCTGGTGTTTTTCATCATTTCAAAATGGATGATGGAAGAAATGACTTGTCATTGAAAACACTTTCTGAACTATGATTCATTAAATATTGATTCTATATAGTTAAGATCATGATTCAGTTGAAGCTAGACCACCATCGAAAACCTGGAAGCACTGGACGGCTGTTTCGTCCTATTATGGGACTCCTCAGCAGTGCGCATCCACGATCCCGCTCTCGTGAGATTCGAACCCAGGACCTACCAATCTCGAGCCAGAACCCTTAACCGATAGACCACTGAGCCGGATGCGCACTGCTGAGGAGTCTCATAATAGGACGAAACGGCCGTCCAGTGCTTCCAGGTTTTCGATGGTGGTCTAGCTTCAACTGAATCATGATCTTAACTAGATAAAGTTACTAAAATCTCCACAAAACCCCCTTGAAATATTGATTCGTTGTTTACCTACATAAAATCTTTGGGGGAAATATTTTTACTCATCAGTTTCTTTGTTGTAAATTATTAGCTTGAAATTTACCTTTTAAGTATCTCTTCTCTAATCTAACTTTGAACTGTTCATAAATACACAGATCAACTTTTTACTTTCAAAAAATGTTTTATGTAAATTTACTTCGATCTTTTATTGATTACTAATTCAAGTGATAATAAACACTTTAATACAAAACATTATTTGTCGCACTGATCGTATTCCTTACATCAAAATATACATCGAAATATTTAACCAAATAAGCACAATAAAGTTTTCTTCAAATGCATTACTCTCAATTAGGGTAAGTGTAGTTTAAATACGTCTTGATGGTTTACATAAATCTTTAGGTTATTTACTTATCAACCATTGCCAAGTTGTTTTAAACAAGTAATTACATCTGTTACCAGCATTATATACTAGCGTACATTCTAGGAAAAAATCATAACTTACCATAATGCTAAGTACTATAAAACAGAAGTGTCACCACAGCAGGAATCTATAACTTAATCCTCTCTTCCATTTGCTGATAGAACAAGACACAATTATTTTTGCAATTCATGCATATATAGTACAATATAAATGCCGCGTAACATTTTACTGATTTTATCAATTGCAAGATAGGTAGAAAGTGTCTGTAGTTGAGTATGAATAATAGTCAATCAATGTTGTAAAAACTTAATATAACTGCTAAGCTTAACAATCAACATTTATGTGAAGTAAGAATTTGCTACATTTTAAATGTTGTACTGGTTATTCTTTAATGTAATAAAAATGATAAATATCGAATTAAGTCCATTTTACTTTTCTTTCAATCAATTGATGTTCATTTGTGTGTACTTTTTGTGTCTATTTATCTAAAGATATTTGTGTGACTTCATTGTTTAATCAGTGACGATGTTCAGTTATGTGTGCCGTCTTCCACCAACTTTGATACAGTTTACTAATGTTTGTCAAATACACAAATTCAACGCTACATATATTAACTTTGATGATGAAAATTGGTTCGATATTTCCTTACATTTGTTTTTTTTACTGTCGAAAGTTCAATCTCACTTGGATTAGTATACTGAATTTGAACTACCTAAATAGTATGATATAATATTAACTGTTGTAAATTTTCCATTAAGTATGACACTTGGTAACCGGAAAAAACCTACAATTAATGAACAACCAAGTTGAACGTCAAGTTGGTTATCAAAAAAATACAAACTGTAGTTTAACAGTGATTGAACCTTGTAAAAGAACACTTTTTTAAATTTTTGGCTACATAGTCAGTATCATTCATGCAGGCATTTTCATTAAACTTTAAGATTAGTTTAAACTTTTTTACTTACACTTGTCAGCATAACGTAGTAAATGAGTTATCGTAATGTTCTTAAGTGACTTGAATTAATATTCGTTTTTCAAGCATGATGGTTGATAGATTGACAAATCAACATGCTGTTCCCTGTTACTAACCTGAATGACATAATATATTTTTAAAGTTTCACAAAACAACCAACTGATCTTTCTCAATAGTTTTTAGTAGACATAGGCAAAATTAATCTAACATATAAAATAAAAATCATAATAATAAATAAAATTATTTTGCTTTTTTTCCTCGTCTCGATCTAGTCTTTCAATTGTCATTTCATTAATTCAATGAATGGTAAACAATAATGTGCTTATATTTTCTCCATATATGAACTGATAGAATTTAAGTTGTCTTGTTAATTTATTAAGAAGAAAAGTTGTAAAGAAGCGACCAAACATAACTCATCGTGTTTAGAATCGTACAAATTTTACAGTATCATAGGAAAATTCAACTATGACTGGAAAAAATATTCGTAGATTTAATGAGAATAAAAGAAATGTAGATGTAGATGATAAATGATCATGATATTTAACTGATAGAACATTACAGTTCTACTGGATAAATTATTCTTATGTATACATACATATGTCGTAAGTAAATGACTAGCTAAAATAATATAGGACATGAAGTGAAAAACCGCCAATTCCATTTTGTACATTATGAAGTCAAAATATTTAGTACATGAATTAGGGGTGAATAATGGTTTCAGAACTTTTTTTAATATTATATCAGTAACTACTCATGGATGCCAGAAGAAAATCCTAAACTCGACAATCATTAATTTCACTGAAATCAAGAACTGATCAATGTTAGAAAGCCATTAGAAACCTGGAAGCACTGGATGACCGTTTCGTTCTAACACGGGACTCCTCAATGGTGTGCATTCACAATCCCACACCCTGGTCTCCTGTAAAATTGCTTTTTCTCTAGACCATGGAGCCCGTTAATTACCGAAGGAAATCGGACACGGTCGAGCGGTATCGTGGATTGGTTAAGACTAGACATGAATACAATTGAATACCGGCTCAGTGGTCTAGAGGCTTAGTGTTCGCACAAAACAGAATGTTACGGCTTTGAGTCCCGCGTGTGGAATCGTGATTCAGTACTGTTGAGGAGTCCCGCACTAAAACGAAATGGCCTCCCGATGCTTTCGAGTTTTCGAAGGTAGTCTAACTTAAATTCTTTCGCGATTGCAATAAAATTCAACAGTCTCCACAACCCCATACTGAAAATCATTGATTTCATGATATATCTACGTTATATATTTATGAATCCTAGTCTTTCTAAGTGCTAGTTTTACTTCGCTTATTATTTTATGTATAGCTGAATTATGTTTAGGTGTGTAACAAAAATTGCAACTACCAATATCGATGTAGGATTGGAACAAATTGGTGGATTAATTAATTTACCATCGCTCTCCACTATAACCCTACAATCTTTATTCGATTCGCTTTTTTCCAAACCTTGCAAAGATATTTTGAAGACGTTCCTAAACCAGTATAAACAACCATACACATTTCAAATCCAACGATCATGTCGTATATTCGAAATGAATAATACCATACGATACTTTATTTTAGGACCATCAAACTTACGTACTGAGCACCACATGGTCAGAAAATTAGTAAGTGCATCCCAGCCATCATACAATTGTTTAATGATAGGGAAATCTTTTGGATGGTCTCTAACTCTTGATATTTCACAGTAAGAGTTTTATTACCGGACTTAAAATGAAAGAAAAGAATCCTACACAAACTCAGTTTTATGTTTAAAAAATCTGTTTTTCTAAGTGGTGTTTATAAAAAAGAATTCGATAAATTTCACTTGCGACCGAACATTTTTATGCGAATGCTTCTCAAAGCTTAGAAAGTTTTGAATCGAAAGACCTACCTCAATAGCATGAAAAAAGCTACTTGTTAACAGAACTTTAGATATCCAACTTTATTCATTTTGAATTTTATCAGTGAAATCTAACTGTCAATATGGTTATACACGTAATAAGCCACGTTTAAGACTATGTCCATAGTTTCACACGATTATTTTCAAAAAGTAACCATTAAGAGGAATAGTTTTAAAAACCAAATAACTAGAGGAACAAATTAATGTCCTGAAAAATTATTGAAGAATAATATTTATGTTTCCGAAAGTGACTTTCGGTAACAGAAGGTATTTAGTCTGGTTGATGCTAGTATTTCACTTATGCATTTTCATTGATCGTATCTGCATCTTAGAAATATTACGTTTGTTTATGATGGCGAAATGTGGAGAAGGAATTCAAGTTAAACAATATAGTAAACAATACCGTAGTGTTAGTAATGTAGAGATGTATAGATATGACTGTATATTAGAGTAAAGCCCGAAGAGGATCTAATCGAAAACAATATTGTTCGCTTATATATGTTGTTCAAAATCACAATATGGGAATTTTTCAAATAATGTAGAGATGTATATGCATAAAAATGTGATCATTAAAAAAAGAAACTAGGGTTATCCAATAAGATAGCATATATTTTTCGAAACTAGCTATTACAAACAAAACAACACATATTTGTGGAAAGCACGCATCTTGATGAAGTTGCGAATACTCAGGGGTTGACAGCTGTATTGTCCTCAAATTATTCTTACGCGACGGTCTCAAGGCAAGTCGAAACACAAGTCAAAGATGATGCGAAAATATATTTGAATTATAGGTTGAAGTATTGTAGTAAATGGAATCTAAGCTGACTAGTTGTTGTAGGAGATACTCAGCACCGCATACTCAAACGTGATCAGGTATGGATGATTGATCAAATGCCTTTATCTAGGGGTGTGTTACCTAAAGCTAGTATAATGAACAAGAACACGACTAGGGACAATCGAATGTATTTAAGAACAAATTACAGACTATCTCACTAAATTCTGATAACCATACAGCAAACAGCTAATTTGGAAAGTAACAATCAATTGTTTCAATCTTCACTGTTCCTTCCGTAAATATCAGTTCATCTTCTCTAATTCCATTGTTCATGCATTTTCCTACCAATTGCGCTTCATTTCAGTCCTGTCCTTATAGGTCTTCTGCCAAAATACATTCTATATCTGACCATCGCCATATACTACTTATATGGATATAAGTAGACCACACTACACTAGTAAGATAAGAATCACTGTCGAAGACTTTTAGAGCCATTTATTTTGAGAATTTATTTATCACTGAATATCTTATACTTATGGTTAAGTGAAGCTGTGTTCATGGTTTTATACACTGAAATTGGTTTAGAATGTTCTGCAAAGTATATTTCCTACATTACCAGTGGACATCCCTATCGCTTGAAATTACCAAATACGTAACGCATTACTTGTTAAATCATTTCTGACAATTTTTATAGCTGATCCAACCATGCATTTAAGTAATAAATCGCTATTGAATTTCTATCAAATTTGAGCGTTTGAACGCCAACATTAAACAGGATAAAATGAACGCATATATAAACTTTCTTGATACCTTGACTCAATGAAAAAAACATTAACACTAAACGTCTTTAGCATCACAGTAGAAAGTATCCAGTGAAATCCCTTATGGATAAAGTTTACAAGCTCGTTAATCAAGTTCAATTATTTTTATCAATGATGTGAAAAGTCGTTGAATAAACGGGGTACATATGAAGAAACCTTTTTTTCCATATAATAATAATAAAATGTTTATCATTTTTGTGAAGAATTTCAATGAGTAATTTGCTCCTTTAATGATTCACCATTATCTTATGGATATTTCAGTTTTAAAGTCTATTTTTTTATCCAAAATAAAAACCCATTTACTGACTAGGTATAATATGACATTTTGATATATTGGAAGTAATTAGACAGATCAGTGATACGACCATTATGAATAAAAGAAAAATAATGGTACATACATATTGAAGGAAAAAAAAACATGCAAGATATGACATTAAATAAATATTCCTAAACTGTTTGGTACTTTATTGGAATATGTATTTGAAGTGATACACATACACGTTTCTTCTAGAAAAATCTGGTAGTTTTAAGTGATTTAACTGGGGACAAATACTATTCGGAAAAAGTAAATTCGGTACACTATTTTGACAAGCAATTCTAAAACTATGTTAAGATAAATAGGGATGAATAAGCTTTTCCCTATTCAACTAATTAACTGAACTAACTAACAATGGATAATTGGTAACCATATGTCTACAATAAATATATATTATAAGTTTTAGAAAGATGGAAAATATCTACTAAAAGAAGGTTTATCAAATTTTTATTGACTATACAGTTATGGCTTTAGTAATTATTTTTTTTTGTCTAGACATTAAGTGTCACAAGTTAGCTGATTAGTGGAAAGTTCTAATTCCACTAATTTTCTTGACAGCGTCTGCATTGTTGAAAAGTATGGATTCCATTTAATCTCTAGAAAATTTATGACAAATTTCATTTACTTATAAACATGCATAAACCTGCTGACAGTCTCTAACTATTTGAAGAAAGATTCACGTTAACGATTATTTTTTTAAAATCAGAAGGGGTTTTGTGGATATTATAGTAATTTCAATAGTTGAGATCATGATTCAGTTGAAGCTGGACCACCATAGAAAACCTGGAAGCACTGGACGGCCGTTTCGTCCTACCCTGCGACTCCTTAGCAGTGCGCATCCACTAAGGTGAAAATATTTTGTTACTAAATAAGATGAAAACAACATATATTTTATCGAAATAATTTAAAATTATTTTATCTTAACAGTAGACTAAAACAAAGAAATGAATAGTGGTCATATCTCTGGTTTCGGAATCTAAAAAAATAATATCACACTACCAATCAGATATGAGTCATATTGTTTTGTTGTGGGAATGAAGACTGAAATTATTAATTAGTAGGCACTTTTAAAGGGTCCAATTAATTATTATTAAAAAGCTAAGGTCCAAACTGTACCAAAAGTTCAAATAGTATATGAGAGAGTATGTCACATCCCATTGTGCTTATTAACTTCCATATATGAATAGATATACATATATACGGAGAAGCAGTCATGATCTGCATATAACGATGGATGAGTACATATAGATATAGACACAAAAATAGATGAATCCCAATCGCTAAATGAGAGCATATACTTAGCATACATATTCCTCCACTGATAAACATTTGTCTGAGAGAGGTCAAAGGTTTATTTTCAAATAAGCCTTCATGGTGTTGTATAAAAGTGGTTAAAGGTAAATACTATGGTTTATAGAACCTTTAGTCACACGAAGGTTCAAATATTATTCAAGTCTTTAAAAGCACCTTATTCTCATTATGAACCTACCTTGACGTTTTACACAGTGTAATGTGATTTATATTGCTTTCCTTATCATCCTCCCCTTTTTATGTTCCAAATTTTCTAGTTTGACCATTCATTTTAAAATATGTGATCAGATTGTTTGAAATGTATTGAGCTCATATATCACATAGTATAACCTTCTCAAGGCATTATCTAAACATATCAAAAGGACTAAGTATTTTAAATCTTATTGAATTTAATTATTCCGGATAATTGTTGTAATAATGTTTGACCTAAGAATATCAAAAAGCAATTTGTAACAGTGATCAATGATTACGTTATTAGTAGTAAATATCAGTAGTAAATAAAAAGAGAAATTGATGATAAGTAACATGCTTTATAGTGTAAACCGAGAGGAGGGAAAACTTTTCTGAAAATCTACAATCATTATAACAATGTAGTTCATGTTATTTAAAAAAAACTTAATTAGATCATAAATAGTATCTCGTGTAAGCAATTAGTACCAGATAAGATAAAATTTAATTTTGATTAATATCAGAAAAAAAGATGAAATAAAATTTTATTTACCGTTAATATTTCAAAGTTAGTCAGTGTCTATTCTCATACAAATGGGTTAGTTTTAAATTCCTAGATAATAGTTAATTCGGCAAAGAAGAAACAGAATCCAAGCATTCCAGCTAATAATTACATTAAAAGTAATGGATATATATATATATCAGTACATCATAGAATAATGTCGTACGAAGTAATGGTCTCGGACTAAACCAGCAAGTAGTATGATCAAATCTGTTCCATAGAATTTCATTTAGACAACTAGGTAGAACCATAAACTGTTACATAAATATTTTAGCTCATAGCCGAGTACAAAAGTTTATATTTGAAAATTAGAAAACATTCAATATAATACTATGTACTGTGAATAGTTTAAACGATGCATAAATGTATATCTAAGATATTGAAAACCCTAGCAGACTCAATAAGAAAAATTCTCCGTTCAATTTACCAAATATATATTTACTTTTTCAAGTAGATTAATTAGTAAGAGACTATAATATTCAAACTGATTTTTACAGTTTTTATTTTCTACATAGCAATGTAGAGAAACTTATAAACCGTTTAATATATATATATATATAAACTAAATCTGTAAACGTTATTAAACAACTAAATACAATACAGTAAATATGGATAGTGGCTAGCAGTGGAATCCAGTTTGACACACGTTTCGTTCTATTTGGGACTCATCAGCTGGATGTACCTGCATTTCAGAGTTGATGTTCACTCTGGGATAATGCGATGGCGTTTGAAGCGAAAGGTACTGGGTTCCAGTCCCAGAGTGAACAATATGAGTGAAGCAATATGGACAGTATGCACATATGCCAATTAGAGACTAATCATTTGGGATCCTAAACGTCAATGGGAAGATTCAAACAGATAATACCAAGTGAATTTAAATCTGTAAACGTTACAAAACAACTTAACAGACAGAATATAATTGTTTTCTTTTCTTTAATTTTGTTGTATGCACTAAGTAAATTATCGGTTGTTTTTTTTTTCTATATTCTACAATATTGAATGATTAATGTCAGATAGTCAGTCAATTAGAGAATTAAGTTCATTTATTATTTAAATTGACATTATATCTTATATAAATTCACTGAATCATGAAAAATGGCTCAAGAATTATTTATTTTTCTTAAACTAACTTAATTGTTTTTTTAAAGTAAATCCAACATTTCGCCTGGCAATCTTTTTCAAGGAAAAAGCTTGGACCAGATTGCTTGGGCGAAACGTTGGATTTACTTCAAATTCATTCGCTGAGATTTTACAAATATATTATTCCTATTTAATGTCTTACATCAACTCGGCGTCCAAATACTGTGAAACTATTAGCTCTAATTTAGACGAAAGTTTTTATATATTAATTGTTTTTTTTTAAATTTTACTATATTCGATATACTGTTAAATGTATAAAATCATGATGAATGATGTATCAGTGAATTTAGAACTTAGATACTATTGAAAAATGTTTTGTCAAATTGGGATCTGTTCATTCAATCTACATAATTTCTCAGCAATTGAATAAGACTCTATTGAATGAAACAGTTGTGGTTAAATGATCAAAAGTACAGTAGCTGTTTATCAATAATACTCCACTATTGACTTTGTAAATGGTTGAAATAGTGGTAGTAATGTAGTGGACGAGAATTCAGGTGGAGAGAGCCAATTCATTATTTAATACAAAATGCCTTCCTAAAATATGAAAACCATATATTTTATACTTCATTTGCACATCTTCCATCAATTGTCTCTTACAAATTTCATCATTCCTTCATTCCTATTGTTGTTACAAATACTCTCTGTTCATATTTTTTTTTCTTAATTTGATTTTCCCAATCTTCTGCTACCAGGTATCGCACTTCTGATCGCTGTTACATACTACTTATGTCGACAGACATAACAACACACTTAAAATTCACTATTTATTGATCTATTTTTTTCTCTTTGTCCACCATTTTAACTTGATTAATTATGATCCTAGAATTACCTTTTTATAAATCAATTTTTACGAAAATTTTCTGCCTATGCTGAATTACTTTTCGAAACAAAAAAGAACAACTTCCAGATGTTTATGAACACTGTGGATATTGAATAGACTTAATAAATAAACTGATTTATGTATTAAAAATTTCACAGATGGATTTTAAATTAAGTAATAGTGATGATTATAAATAACAATATTCAATGAATTCAATATGTAGTTACTTATTTTGGTCCTAAACCATAAGAATAGATCTTTCAAGTAGTATTGTGGTGTGTGCTACTGATGTTGACAGATATAAGTAGTATGTACCATCAACTGAATGTGAAATACCTGGAGGCAGAAGGTTAAGATCAAAGAAAAAAGAACGAGAACAAAGAATGACTGGTGCGAAGACAAAAAAAGAACAATGAAGTCTGAGACGATTGACTGATATTTGCAAAAGGAACAGTCAAGTTTGAGACAATTGATTGACATTTTGCAAGTGAAGTAATTACTGTATGGATCTTAGATTTTACTAGTGTTCTGTAATTTTGTGTTCAAATACGTTCAATTGTCCCCACTTGAGTTCTCGTTCACTACAATACAATATACTTCATTTCAATGTGAACTAGAAGAAATTGTTAAGTTTTGTATTATAGTTCACTGATTTATGAATATGTTTCATCATCACGGTCATCAGTGTAGCTGATGTTGGGGCGATCCTGAAAATTTCTCGCAATATACATAACAAGCTCAGGAAACATTAAGAAGCATTTTATCCAATCAGTGTTTGACTAGAAGTTTCGCTAGAAACATCACGAAAGTGAAAAGTCACATATAGAATTTCTGATTGGCTGATTACTACACTGTTACTATGTTTAGTAGTATTCCAGAATTTTCAGGAAAACCTAAGGACTTCTAAAATCCTATTAAAACAAATAAGTGATTTCGTAATGCAACGCCTTCATGAGATTGACTGAATATTCAGATTGACTAGACACGATTACTTCCATTTGTGTTCGCACCTATTTCTGGCGTATAATGCTTAAGAATGCTCAAACTTGTCGAATGGTTCGATAGAACATTATATTGATTTCCACAATTGGTATATTTTTTGAGAAATAATACTATTTCTATAATTCACCTTATTTTTAATAAATAAGTATTTGCATTAAGATTAAGTATAGCACATAATCGTCG
This sequence comes from Schistosoma mansoni, assembly GCF_000237925.1. Taxonomy (NCBI): domain Eukaryota; kingdom Metazoa; phylum Platyhelminthes; class Trematoda; order Strigeidida; family Schistosomatidae; genus Schistosoma; species Schistosoma mansoni. The sequence continues at coordinate 9,862,260 of NC_031497.1, forward strand.
TTAAACTAACTATCGAGTGTTTGACACTAGTTACGTTTATATAGAATAGAGATAGAGAAATAAATAGAATGGAAGACTGTCAATAAATCTATTTGACTCTCACTACCTTTCATATATATAAGTATATATGTGACCAGGTAGTTTGAAGTGAATAGTACAAAAATGTATTCCATTGTTCAGAATATTTCTGTCTTCTCACAGGTCTATCAAAATTTATCAAAATGGGATTAATTGTTTAAAATCGTTTTTCATTGCTTTATTACTTGCTTTAATGAAGTATCCATTTTAGACAGATAAAAAACGTTAGAAAACGGCTGTAACTACAAATGATCGCAAATTCACAGGACAAACCATGCGAACCGAGAGATTCTTACTAATTATATCAGCTCACGTGGTTTTCGTGATAACTAATAATTCACTAAAGTTATGATAATCTTACCAACAAGCTTTTGTGAATTTCCAAATCTTACTAATATGACATTTTATTATATTATCTATGTTATCCACTGAAGTTGTTTTAGCTACAAGTCAAATACTTTTATTATAGACCGGGTGATTTGGTCTGTGGTCAGTCATTTGTAACTAAATTAAAATCTAGGACAAATATACAATGACTTATGTGACTATACTACTTATCGGAACAGAGTGTGACGACTAACAAGATGATAGACAAAGTGGTCGAAACAAAACAATCACTGACCAAAAAAACCTAATATAAATCAATTAGATATAAATCAAAATTAATGTATGAAATTGATGAATGGAAAGTATGGGAAAACATTAAAACTTAAAATATATAGGAATAAGAAAGATGAGTACATTCGCACCTTTGTGACCAATTACAAGCTGTTATTCATAAGACTATTAACCAATAGTTATTATTATTTTTGTAAGCTCTAAACGGAAATCACCCATCCAATAATTAACGGTTTTACGATTTGACATCATTGTTTTCATTTAATCGTCCGTAGTATCTATCCAATCTAGTCATAGGCTAGTCATTAAAGAGCATCAGGTTAGGTGACGTCTAGGAATGAGTAAATTATGTCCCAAACAAATCATCTGATGTTAATTCACACTCATCAACTTATTTACCATTTCTAACTAGTCACTTACACTCTGAATATGCTTAACCAGTGTTCTGCCGTACACATGTACAATCCTTTAAAATATTCACCCATTCTTAAAGTCATGATATTCTTGATTGTTAGACTACGTTGGAGCGCATACGGTTACATCACTAGTTCCAACATCAGTACTAACTGCATTTTGGCAAAACGTTCCATTTCAATCTTTACTACATTGAATGTTTCTTACATTTTGCATCATCCAATCGATATTCATCAAATTATATAGAAAGTTAATTTTAAAATGGTCAACATAGCCTTAGCCTATAAATATAATAATTAAATTTATTTAGATTTTCATTTATTTTGTTAATTTATTACCCAATTTTAACATTAATTATAGTTCTGTAACTTATAGTATGCTTTGTTTTTCTTCATTCACAGTGTTATTTAATTACTTTTTGTTTATCAGTACAGAGGGTTTTTAGAAATTGTTGAAAATCATAGTTTGTATGACGAATTGATTTAAGTTAAACAGTAAATCACTGAAAACCAGGAAGCACTGGGTTCATTACGAGAACTGAAAATTCAAGGTTTGATAACTGATTGATTTGTGGATATGCACTGTTCAAGAGACCTTAACTAAGACGAAGAAACTGTGGTCTTTTTCATAGTACTTAGGGGTTATGACTTTATAAAAAAAATAGAGGGCGTTTGTTAATTCGTTATTGTTTTTATGTCCGGTTTTTTATCACGTGAATTATCCACCAATCGAAATACTTTTCCGATCTTAACACTGTGACAAATCAATGACGTTCAGCTGGTATGAGCAGTCTAGAGTCCTTATTGGTCCATTGTCCGCCTAGCCCTTCCAAATGAGTCCACAACACCAATTACAGCTTCTGCTATGCGAATCATTTATTTCAAGCATACTCTGTTTATATACCAGACAGACAAACCGCAGCATACCATAAAATAGAAAATAATATTTGTACACGATCAAAACAAAATGTTGCTGTGAACATGGGATACAGTAATCAATAAACTGAATATAATTTAAGGACAGTAATTCGTATAGTAATAATCCATAGGTCAAAATGAAGCTTATAATAAGATGAATATAGATATACAAAATCTAGTTACTCAATAGTTATACAATAAGAATATACATAGAATAATCGTCTATTAACAGGTCCCAGAAGTTACCCGTACTTCCATTATCACTAGGATATAACACTTAGTTGTCTGATTATGGTAAGTTTGTGATTTAAACTTCTTTTCTTATCGAGAACAATTTGGCCGAATACGTTCGTCAAATAACTGTACCATACTACATATGGTACACATATATTCATAAATAAACAAATAAACTTAAAATCCTTACTGTTTACTGTCAAGTATTTGATATTCACTAATGGTTTTCACTTGTATTATCTCTTTTACAAAATAAAATATATTCACTAAATTTCATCCATAAAATAAGTCAGAAAAACAAATGTATTGATAATACATGGAAATGTCAAAGGTTTCTTTCTTTACAAAAAAATAACATTAATTATGATGGGAAGAAAGGGATAGATCTGTTTTTAAAATAGGTACTTTCAACTAATAGTTTTCTGAATGGATTACATCTTTTAAAAGTTACAATTACATAGAAAAACATATAGTATAAGTGATCTTAAAGACAAAAAAAATTGTCAAATCTGACAGGGAAATTAAATTCAACTAAATTAGCTTGATGCTAGTGTAACTAGTTGTAATTGTAAAATGAATCAAATTAAGAAAATGACATCCTACCAATAGATTTACATGTAAAATAGCTTAAAAAATCACAACGAACGAAGTATTACAACTTTGAAGGAATGGTACATAACATGCTTGGTAGATAGGATTTATCTATTAGCATTGTATTTCAGTTTTTTACCTCTTCAATGTTCACTTGTTTTTGAGGAATCGAAAAGACTTTTTTTAGGAATATTGTTATGTTGGCTGGACCTGGATCTTCAAATCCTGTAATTTATCATTTATTAAGACATAAGAGAAGCACTTACAAAATTTAAACTGTTCCCTTAACAAACCTTTAATTCTTTGCAAAGTAGAATTGTCTCAACTTTGGAATGTATATTTGTTTGTAGTAATCCCTTGATTACAATCGTTCGGAAGACTAATTATAAGTTGGATAATAATCATGTACTTAGTGACACCAGTCATATGACAATTACTTAATGGTACATTTTAATTAAACGCTTTCACAAAATCCATAACTATCAAGACTGTAGATAATTCTCAGGAATAAATGTTGGCTTTGGTTTGCTAAAAAAAAACATTAAATAAAAGTTCATGTCTAAGCACACACCACACAACACAATTGTGACTTATATCAATGATGGATGTTTTATGTTCCCTACAGTCAAAGAAGTAAACACATTGTCTAAGTCAGTGGTAATAATCAATTTTTCCTTGTTGTCCCATTTGACCTCCTTATTAATTCTGTCTGTTCGGATTTTGATAAACATATTATAAGGAATAATAGCAATTGATAAATCAGTATTTCACTAAATCTCTAATTCATTTTTTTTCATTAATGAAATTTATTATATAAAAAATACAGAACCTAAGGAAAGAGCATTGTTACCTGTAAATCCCTTGAAAAATAAAGGGCTACATACACTCAGCGAGGTTGTGAAGGTTGCATCTTAGGGAATTAAAAAATCATAACTCTTCATTTCGAAAGGCCTCAACAACAACGATTCAAGTTCTTTACTTTCGAAATTAGTAGTAATTACCTTTAACCTTGTAGCTAAAAAAATCGAGGTGCAATTAGTGTTCTGTTCTGACCGTAGATGATACCATAAATGATATTCCAGTCTGCACATCATTGTGAGATCGTCTAGCTATATTCACTAGAATACTTATTGTTTGATGTCAGTTAGATATTGGTAGTTATGCACGACAAATTGTAACGTCAAGTTGTGGTGGAGTTTAATTCAAACGACATCTGCCATTGAAAAGGTGAGACTTGATTAAACTAAGTAAATATTGAGGTTCTACCCTGATATATTCTGTTGATGTGACGCTTCACATTTAGATTCAGCGAAAGTTTGTGACAAGATAAAATGAGTGGGTAAAATACACCCACCAAGATAAACAGAAGTGGTTCGGCCGTTTAAAATTCTCCAAAGAATATTCAAAACAAAGAATATTTGAGCGAAAAATTGTTTTCAGTAGCTTCATCGTTAGACTCTAATATATATCTTATTTTAGCCTTTACAAAATATCACAATAATTATGAACTTATAACTGTAGAGCCTGATGATGAAGTTATTGAAAACAATTGTTTGCTCAAACATTCTTTGTTTTAGAAGCGACTAACATTATTTTTCTACGGAAGGAGCTTACTACGATTTTCATGAATGGTACTATAGCGCTTGCAGTGAAGCTACGTTACTTTTATCAAAGAAACACTAAGGCTTAGAAAGCTTCTAACTCATATTTGAAAATCGACATACTTATAAACACAAGAACTTTGTTATTGTGGATTTTTTAGATCACAACCAATAAACGGCGTTGTAGTTTGAAAAGAGACATATACATCAACTGTAGATGCATATAGTTTTACAAAATGGTTAGTAGAAATCCCATTCATCCTATAGGCAGTATACATTCAGAGATCCATAAATATAACTAACCAGATTCCGTCATATGAAAATATAACGAGATATTTGATAGGACTAAATATAGGAAAAAATTTACAAACAGTAATACTCATTGCAGATATAGATTGATAGATGTCAACAAGAACTAAGTATTTTACGACAGAAATAATTTTTAGTAAAATCCAAGAAACGATTGCGCTTTCAAACTACTTAGTTCTATATTTATCACAAACTTAAGTCATTTTCATTTCTTAAACACTTGAAAACCTACTGCAAACACTTGTAGATAGATTTTCACTTCATATTTCTAGTTAATTTAAGCATAGAAAATTAAAATTCAGATATTGAAGACATTTATACTGAATAGTATAGTTCTACAAAAAAAGTTTTACAGGATTTTCCTACTTAGTCGATATGATAACAGTAGAAATCTTTATGGACTTTTGGTTGCGATAAATTTGATGTTGGAAATTTGAATCTTTCTAATTTGCCTACTTACAAGTAGTTAAATAAACTTCAAAAGTTTTGTAAAACAAAAAGAATTGTATGGCTGAAAAATTTTAGAAACCAATCAAACTGATGGAAGATCATTTAAACCAAGAAATCTTGATAAATAAGATGTATACTGGTATTCCGTGTAAAATTAGTTAAACTGTTCAAATTGAATATAAGTAATAAATTCTGTCTCTCCATGATTACAAGGATACAATTTATAAATAATGGTTAGATGAATAACTAAATGGTCAATAAGAATTCACTGTAATAATGTGGAAATATATTCTAATTTCATATTGCTTTAGTTATTTCCTAGGTCACCAAAATGATTTTCTGGGTCATATGCTGAAAAAGAAAGGTAGAAGGAAGTTGAAATCAATACAATAAATTAAAAAATAATTAGAAATTTAAAAAGTTATTATGTTGTAGTGGATTATGAAACGTTTTCCAAAGTAAATATTATACTCAGATGAATAAAATAATCATGAGACACCTTTTGGGAGTAAACTTATTTAAAACTAGGTACTTTCACTTACCCTAAAGTGGTTGTTCATTTTAAATGGTATTTATGAGGTCGACTTAACCGACTATTTGATCAATAGATTAATATAGCTTTAGTATGTATGAATATATTAACAAAAATGAAACCCATCAGGAAATGTGTATGGGAATTGGTATCACAAAGTACGAAATACCAATTTAAAAAAAAGTATTTTATCCCAATTATGAACATAGATTTTGCAATTATTTGAATTACATTTCGTTACTAAAATATAGTCAACGTAGGATTTCATATAATTGGGCATCAAGGTAAAATTATATTCGAAACGAAGTCAACAGGATGGGTAGCAGAAAAATCGAATGAATGGTAGAATGAATGATAGTAAGAAAGACTAAATATGGTAAACGTGGTTGAAATATAAAGAGAGAAATAGAAGAATAGCATTATAAAGTTATCTTGAATGAGTCCAATCGGTCAACAGTGATTTCCAATCAAGGTGCCTAAGGTATCCAGCCATTGAACACGGCCTAATCAAGTAGTTTATACCTAATAACTAAACACAAACAAATAATTTGATCACCCCTAACATATTCCCAATCTACTTATACTCCAAAAATATTTGCGCATGGACGCACACTTTGGCTCATCATATAAAACATGCTTATTCTAGTCATCTCAGCACATGGTGAATCCCATCACAAACATTACCAACTAAAGGAGTTAATTGTGTTTAGGGTTAGTCAAAAAGTATATATACTATGCTGTTTCTGTAAACATTTGATACAGTTTTACGATAAACTAAAGTGAATTGAAGAACCATAAAAAACCTATGAACACTAAACAGTTTTTTAGTGGTGAGAATATTTCATCAGCGAACACTCAGCAAACTAAATTATCGGACCCAAGCCTTTAGGTCTAGCTTCGAGGCCTGGACTTTAAATTTGATAATTCACACATTTAACTTAACTAAGTTTGTAAAATAAAGTGTAAGTCCCGTCCGTCATCCTTGAGATACTATTGGATTTTTGATTTGGTTAACCCTATAAGTAATTTTCAGTATGCAGTTTTGGAGATAGTTGGATTTTATTGAGATCATGAACTGAACAATGTTAGACCACTATTGAAAACCTGGAAGTACTGAACAGCCGTTTCGTCCTAGTGCGGGACTCCTCAACAATGCGCATTCACGATTCCACGCGCGGCACTTGAGCCTAAGACCTTCTGTATTGAGCGAACACTAAACCCCTAGACCACTGAGTCGATATCCGACGGTGTCATTGTCTAACTTCATCCAATCCACGATATTGCGAGACCAGTTTCCACTGTTTTCAGTGAGTAACTGCCTCACACCCGACACTATCGAACTCCACTGATCACGGCATCTCACTAAAACTCCGAGAATTACCTCTCGCTTAACATTTATAAGTAATAGCTAGTTGGAAGAAGCCTTATCCCACATTAAAAATAAAATAGTGATGCGAATATAATTTGAAGATGATTGTCAGCTTTTATAAACAGAATCATTCATTCTATTAGTATGCAAATCCTCGCAGATTATCACTGACTTGTAAATGTTAGCTGAATAAGTTAGCACGTTAGACAATATTTGCAAGTTAAATTGCTTTTTGTGGCCGTAAATCTGACTTCAATCAAATAGTATGAATGATTGTTACTGAATGATCGCTAACGAAATATATATGTCACCAATCCTCGTATATAATTATCGACTTAAACCGCGTTAGTGAATAATGGAATTAAATAAGCCAAATACGAGAATGGATTCTTGAATACGCATATATTGTACACTCATTGATCTGGACAGACAATCAGAGGGACAAAGCAAAACGATGCGCAGTGGAGAAGGCATGTGAGCCAATTCCATTTAATCGAGCGTTAATCGACATTTATAGTCACACAAAAATAAGTTAAAGACATTTGATGAATGGGATAAGAAGTGCACACAAATACTCTCATATAAAAACAGTGAAGGTTGATAAGCGAATAATCAATAAGGTCAAAATGTGACTGAAGAAGGATCAATAAATTGGCTCGTCCGAAAGCTAGAATAAGCAATGTGAGCTTAAAATAACAACCGACACTACAGCTTCTGGACAGAAGAGTAAACTGACTACATCATGAACTTACTTACTTACTTAATTACGCCTGTTACTCCCAATGGAGCATAGGCCGCCGACCAGCATTCTTCAACCCACTCTGTCCTGGGCCTTCCTTTCTAGTTCTGTCCAATTGTTGTTCATTCTTCTCATGTCTGTCTCCATTATCGGCGTAATGTGTTCTTTGGTCTTCCTTTTTCCCTTTAACCTTCAGGCTTCCATGTGAGGGCTTGCCTTGCGACGCAGTCGGGTGATTTCCTCAACGTGTGTCCTATCCATTTCAAGCGCTTCTTCCTGATTTCTTCCTCCGCTGGAATCTGGTTTGTTGTCTCCCACAGTAACTTGTTGCTGATAGTGTCTGGCCAACGGGTCCGATGTATCTTGCGTAGATAACTGTTGGTATACACTTGTACCTTCTGGATAATGGCTTTCGTAGTTTTCCACGTCTCCGCCCCATACAGTAGAACTGTCTTGACATTTGTATCGAAAATCCTAACCTTGGTGTTGGTTGACAATTGTTTTGAGTTCCAGATGTTATTCAGTTGCAAATATGCTGCTCTCGCTTTGCCGATCCGCGCCTTCACATCTGCATCAGATCTATCGTGTTCATCGATGATGCTGCCCAGATATGTAAAGGTTTTCACATCCTTCAAAGCTTCTCCGTCAAGTGTAATTCGATTGGTGCATGCTGTATTGTATCGGAGAGTCTTGCTTTTCCCTTTGTTTATATTGAGACCTACTGCTGCTGAGGCTGTTGCTACACTGGTCGTCTTCTTCTGCATCATGAACACACCTATGAAATATTCTCTTAAACGTAAACGAGCTTGATTTCTAAATAATTTAATAAAAATATGTCTTCTAGACTATTTGTACCCATAAAATCTTCGTTACTTTTGAGAAATTATCCGAAACTATTGTCCAAAGCTCAAGCGATACAGTGTAAAAAGATATTTATACAGTACACTCACATACCCAAGATGTCGAAATGCAAATATACTCAATTGACATTGCTTCATGAATTAAAGTACTTACAACTATATATATATATATATATATATATATATATATATATATATATATATACTGCCTAATTTTCGTTACGTTGAAAAATTAGCTTGTAATTAGAATTAGGTGACTTACGTTCTACAGAAACCTTTGTCATAGATTTTTTAGAATTTGTTTTCATATCATCTGTTTCATGACATTTTTCAATTATTTCATCTAAATTTAAACCAGCATTTTGGATAGATGCATCGAATTTCGCTTCAGCACGTTTACGAGCAACAATTCGACTTTGTCTTGTTAACAACAATGGTTTAGATGCGACACGTTGTTGAATCGCATTCAATTCACGCTGATATTCTGCTTGACGATTTAAATCATTTTGACTAATATAAACAGAATTTACATAGATGATATCAAATAAATAATAGGCCTCAATAATTTCAGAATAAGATATTAGTGAGTTGAGAATAAAAAGTATGAGTAAAGTCCCTTGAACAAAATTGGTATTGTAATGCACAAATTATCGAACGAAACTGGATTTCGTTTCCTGAGATTTTTTCAGACTATTTTATTTGTGAATTTTCAATACTCTTCTATTTACAATAAAATCGTTTGCCAGTATTAACTATTTTTTAATTATTTCTGAAAATACTGGGCGTTATGATTGTAAAAAAAGGCACCGTTAGGAAGAAATGCAAATAAAATAAAACTCTGGTACTTATTGTTTAAGCAAATGGTTTAAATAATTTACTTTTGAGTGCTTCGAAAAATTCAGAAATTTTTAATATATGAGGTCTGAAGAGTTTGTTGAATTTCATAGTTTACATCATGGACAAATTTTAGTTAGACAATGGTTAAAAAACAAGAAACACTGGACAATTGTTTCGTCTCGGTATGCCACACTTCAGTAGTTCACATTCAACAAACTGTTATATCTAGAGCTTAGATTCTTAATATACCGCGTATGACTTGAGCACACGAACGCTAGAACCCTCCAAGTTGCAAATAAGAAGACAGAAGATTGGAGGAAAGAGCTTGTTGGGCAAGAATCAAAACGTACAGAAAATCATGGGCATTTATGGATATTAGCGTTTGTTAAATGAACATTATAATCCAACCAATCCGCGAAGAGGCATGTTGTGCTACTGAGCAAGAGTAGCATGCCATGTTGATATTCTAGAAAGCTCAACTGAGTTATGATTGGATGGAACTCTAAGGCTCTTCTAGGGCCCCTGGAGGCTCCGTCGTAGTTCTCGTAAGCCATTCCTACACAAACTGCTACAGATCAAACACGTATGACCTTCAGGTCTCGTTGCGAATCTTTGACCTGAAGACTACTCGGCCAATGGTTTACATTTCTACCTCCAATCGATTTGAGATAATGTGAAAGCAACTCCTGATGCCGTCGATAGATAACTGTCCCACATGCAACATGGTTGAACTTCATTGGTTATATCTCACTGTAAGTCCAAAAATTAAGTCTCAAAATTAATTACTAATGAGAATATGATTATTATTAGGGGTATGTCAAAATTGTTACATTCCCTAGTTTGCATCATGGACTGCTGAAGAATTTCATTCTAGGATAATGCAGCTGTTCGGTTCTTCCTCGTTTTTAATGTTTGTCTAACTAATATCACTTAGTGATATAAGCTATGAAATTTATGAATTATTCAGTCAAAAAATCTATAGCTTAATTATTTCATCAATACTTTAATTTGGTTTCTAATATCATCTGACAAAATAAATAATATGTTAAAATAGAATAAAATATATTTGTTTGTATTTAAACACTCACATTAACTGACGTTTACGCTCTTCAGTAATTGAATTGATAAGTTGTTTAGGTGATATGATTTGTCCGCCTAATGTTTCTTTCATCGTATGGGACACTTCTTTCTGTTTTATTCTTTTTAAATATTCTGTTTCTTCTTTCTTTTTTGCATCTAAATCTGCTTTAGCGAGTGAATTTCTAAATGCAACGAAATAAAACAATAAATAGTTACAATAATAATAATAACGGGTTAGCTCTACTGAGGTTATTTAAATCGACAATGAAATCTTCGTCACTATTAATGATGAAAAGAAAGTAATTAACAACTATTACCTTCTTCTTGAATAAATATTATCTAACTTTTTTGAAGGGAGAAGGGTTTATAAAGTGTCTATGCTTCAAATGGTTTAAAGTTAACGAAGGCACTTAACAAAACACTTCAGACCTTCTCATAATAACAAGCTTTCAATGAGGGACTATGGTCTACAAAATGTCTCTTCTAAATAAAGTTTCATCATTCTATTTGTCACTATGAGTCGGTGTTTTTAGTACACCGAACTGGTATATGGGATTGTTTTCGAATTCATAAAATCTTGTCTTACAGAATAGGTTAAGAGGCTGAAATTTTTTTAGACAAAATTATATTCGAAAATAGCATCCATCAAGGGTTAACATAAGTAATCATCGATCACAAAGTCATTTGGGTCTCGAGTGAGTGGAATTAAAGAGTTCCAAAGTAAGACGAAACAGCTATCCAATGTTCCATACTTTCAGGTTTTTATTTTATTTGATATCGGTCCATGACGAACACTATTCTCAAATTAAACTTGTCCTCACAAAACATCAACGACAATCACAAATTGTTTATACAGACTGATGTGACGACTTTATTAAGCCTACCAAAGAAAAATAAAAGGTACTTAAACCTACCTAATGTAATTCTCACGAAGAAAAGTTGATCTTGATAAAGCGGGTGGTAGTGAAGAATCTAAAACTAATCACAATCAATGAAATAAAAGCACTTAAAAAAGTGGACAAAAACACATTTTAAATAATTAGTAAATAATTACTTCATGTGACTTATATGAAAACTAAGACCACCTAAGCAAATCAGTGAGAAAACTTATTTATTGAAATCACTCGACAAAAATTACTACATTATAATCCAAGTGATGTTACACATAAATAAATTTCTCCTATTTTATAATCATTAGTGAAATAGTAGTAAGTTGTTACAAATTATAATAAATTATTTTAATGATTCTGTGAATTCCAATTACGTAGCTATTATAATATGAAGCGTACGAATGAACATTTACGATGGAGATTTCTGAACGTTATTAAAATCGCGAAACAACCCAAGTAAGACAATCAATGAAAAACAGAAATCACTGGACATTTGTTTCGTCTCTGTATGCCACTCTTCGGTAGTTCACATCCACCAAACTACCACAGATCAAACATATGACCTTCAGGTCTCGTTGCAAATATTTAACCTGAAGACTACTCAGCCAATGGTTTGCATTTCTATCTCCAATCAATTTGAGATAATGTGAAACCAACTCCTAATGCTATTGATAGATAACTGTCCCACATGCAACATGGTTAAACTTTATTGGTCACACCTAACCAGAACTAGAAAAATTATCGTTAGAAATTAGTCGATATATATATATATATATATAACTACCGGGTGTTATTTACTTCCAACTTCGACATCGAGGTCACTGAGGCCACAATGATAAAGTAACCTAACGATTCATTCTAATACCAGCGTTAATCGTTAGCCTGACACGGTTTAATTTTGTTACTTCATTTTATTATTATTTAGACTGTTTTTGATCTAATAATTTTTTCATCACAAGGATTTTAGAGTATTTTTTCTTCATTCCCTTACAAGACTATTTTATTTGATATTCTACGAACCGAAATTTCGGTCCATAGTCATAAGAGGTGCTTATTCCATTTTTTAATGAATTCGTTGTCCTGTTATCATTAATTTATTACCTGGTTGTTTCACAATTGACTGAGAAGTATTCTCATCCATCTTTTTCACTTTACTTATTTCTGATGAACGACGATCAACTGAATTAGCACGTTCACTTGTTCGTAATTTAAATGATTTCGGTCTAGTTGGCTCTGGAGGTGGCTTCCACAAACGTCGAAGTGTTTTATTAGATTTCCAGTGTAACTGTTTAAAATCTGGAGCTGGATGATAATAATGATATTGTTTTTGTACTGTTTCTGGATTATCTAAATCAAGAACAGCTGAAAGGAAAGTTGAAATTTACAAAGTTTACAGGTTTGTTTTCAGAACTATTGTAAGAAATCTCGATCAACAAAATTAACACTTTTTAATGTTCCTTACTCGACAAGCAGATATCACTCGTTTACTTTACAAATGATACAAATCTAGTATAAACTAACGATATATAGCAACAACATTTGAGCAGTACTAAATTTTTACATTCAGTATGGAGAGAGAAACCCTTCTTTTAGAAATAAACCTTTATTATCGATATTATTTCACAGATTTCTCGTACACTTCGCCTCTTATTGACAGTGAAAAACAGAACAAAACTACATAATAAGAGACAAAACAATTGTGAGAAGTATGGATTCGCATTCTATCGTATAATTTTATTTCCTAACAGTAAGAGTTTAAATTGTAAAACAAAACACAACGTTTCTAGAATATTCCCAGAAATTTCCTTCTTTGTTTGCAGCCTACCCACTCATAAAGTATAGAATATCAATATAGCTCAGTCAAGATTTAATACTATTGAGTCAGTATTACAGAAACCAATATGAACAGGATACTTTCTGTATATGTTTACCATTATAGAAATTTTATACATAAAAACACACAATTTCTTAGCAAATAACCGACATTATATTACTCGTCGACTTAAATTTTCCAAATGCAATTTCCTATCTAAAAATCTTGATTCAAAGATTATGCATTTCATTTCAAATGTGATTTTCATTCAGTTAATTTTTGTATTCGTTCAGTGTAAACTTTGTTTATTTGATCTGACATAGATTTTATTTTATTGATTAAATCTCAGTGATTTCGCATCCGAAGTGACAATTATTCAGTTTACCGATTTCTGTAACTAATAATCACGAACTGAACGAGTTCCAATGTAAACTGAATTCTTCTGGGGCCTTTACCAAACAAATCACCCTTGTAAGATGAGTGTTTTAGAGCAATTGGAACTAAAAGAGAAGGAAGCTGTCGTATCATAGTTCAAAAGGTACTTAAAATTATCGTCGTTATAAAAGAAAGCATTTATGTTTCTGTGTTAACCTATTCAAACTACGACTTTTGCTCGACATTCACAGAAAATGTTATGAAATTAATATAACCAAATTATCCTTATTGAAATGACCTCAAAGTAATGATCATTTGTCGTTTTGTGATTTATATTTCTATCCTTGGTTATTCTTATTTGTTGAATAACAGGTAAAATAAAGTTATACCCGTTCTCGTTGAAAATTAAGTATAGAAAAAATATTTCTACTTCCTCGAAACAGTTGACTAATGTTCCTGCTTTTTAACACTTAGTCAGTTGTGATTTGCAGATCGGGTCGGTGAGCAAATCATAAGATCGGCCATCTCTGTCATTGCACAGTTTTATCATATCAATCGAACCATTCTAAAAATTCTTTTCCACGATACCAATAAATGAAAATCCAGTTATTTTGTTATATCCGGATAAGAATAACGAATGGTAACTTTTGGGATCCATTTATGGACAAATACTATGCGTATATTTTTATCGTATAATTGTTGAATAGCTAAACTATTCATATTTATGTCCCTCTTATTATGAGCTTTATTTTGACCTATGAACTTTTATTATACGATTTACTATTCTTGAGTTATGCGCTGTCTATCATTTACTATGTCTCTTATTCACAGCCACATTTGGCTAAATCTTGTACAAATGTTGTTTCCTATTTTTTGGTACGATGTGATCTGTCTGGTTGGTATATAAACCCGGTATGTTTGAAATAAATGATTCATACCGCAGACGCTGAGATTGGTGTTCTGGACTTAACTGGCTGGGTTAGGTAGAAAGCAGGACCGATAAGTATTCTAGACTGCTCGCGCGGGTTTTTATGTGTCATTGGTCTGACCGATAAAACACTGCTCTCTAATTGGCGGTATTATCATGTTACACGTTAACAGGGCACACAGGATACAAGTTGTAACATTTAATTAACAATGAATACACTTTCGTGGTTTGAAGCATTTATCCACATCATCGGATAGCGTAACTTATTGATTGACGTCATAGCAGCTTCAGAAAAGCAAAAATTATGAGCTTTATAGAAGAGATTTTGACAAATCCCATTGAAATTAGTATGACAGTAAAAACTACTTGGACGATCAAAATACCAAGTATAAGAGAATCTAAGTAACAGAGATTATCTGATCACACTACTTAGGAGAAAGAATTTCCACGTGCAGTTGAACCTGTCTGTTAACACAACTATTGGATTTACTGAAAATAACCAAGGTGGTTATTTAACTGACAAATTATTCGAATATGCATTGTAAAAAAATCCTTTCTTTTGTGTGTAAATGGTAACTAATAGGATTAGAAATATGATTGAGAGCCACATACTGAAAAGTAAATCTCGTGGACTTACTAATCCGATTAAGTCTCTTGTCTCTAGCCTTTCTTTCTTGCCTCCTCATATTCATACGATGTTGTCGCTCCTCCATACCTGGTGGTAAAGAAGCCGACTGTAGTAGTCTTTGAGCACGTAAATGACGTTTAATTTGTTTTAACAGTAAATCCTCTTGCATACGTTCAAATCTTTTTTCATATAACTGTGATGGTAAGTTTAAAGGATCTGAAGGTCCATCATCTTTAGAATGTAGAAGTTTCTTGTCAGTGCCGAAGTTCATATCTTGCTTAATCTTTTCCCGACTGAAGCTAAAATAGAAAATAAGATTTTTGGTTGACAGAGTGTTTAAGTTATTTTTATGGCAGTTTATTTACTTGAAATTTGAGTTTTCCTTTCACTACTGTTAACAAGTAATCACTCAACAAAATGTTACTTGACATAATCCTCGAAATTTAACAACTTTACAGAAACAGTAACAATAATCTAATTACAGAATATGCAAAAATAATAGTGTATGTGACGAAAAATATTAATTCAATGTTTATGAAAGAAAAATATACGCTATTGATACTGCATTCTCTAAGTTGAATGTATTAATAATCCAGCCACCACTTTTCTGTCAGGAAAACATCACCATCTCAAATTCTAAAAAACTTAATGAGCAAATTACTTAGTAAATTGATTAAGAGTAGTGTAGTGATTTTGAATTCATTTATTCAATCATCATTTAACAAGGGTTTATTCCAGATAACTTTCTTTAAAAATGTGTCTTTTAACTTCACGGTTTTCCTAATTTCTTCTCAATCTTGATTATTGACTAGATTTATGTTATCAAAGATGCTGAATATGGCTTAAGTAAATTCTTGACAACTCTGAAAAGTTTCTGTGGCTCATATAGCTTACTTCTGATCGTGCGAGAATATGGTTTAACCTATGTTTGCTACAATTTTAATAACATTTGGGGAAACACTTAAAAATATACAGATACAAGTGAGGCTCGGCTAATTTTCGCCTTAATCTCTGTCAAGACTGCTAGTCGTATAGGCTAAGCTCCATTGTGTATCGTAGCTATTTATACGAATTTAGTCTTAAGGTTTGCCGACGAATCTTCAGAAGTAACGACACACCCTACCTATTTGTTTACGGATGATAGTTAAGAAAAGTTCTGCATAAGATGAACTAGCACTTATGAAGATCTAGCAGGAAAAATAGATTACGCTAATGTAACGATAATGGTGTCTTATTCTAACAAACCATTGATGATAATGTTTTATATAAGAACGAGATCAAAAGAGGGTATGTTCTTGCTGTTATTTAGAAAAATAATTCGAATCCTAGTAGTACTATCACTAACTTTATTTTGAGTTGATAATTAGCAACATCTTTATAATATGATACTGAGAGTCAAGTTGAACTAACGTGTTCCAACCCTAGAAAGTTAGCCTCCATCCCTCATTGCTATGTCATGAACCGTTTTGATGTTCAACTCAAATGTGAGCAAATACTCCTCAATATAGAAACTGCTGAAGAGTCATACACCTAAATTACTCAAGCTATCGGACTCTGTTTCAAGATTTTATTACAACAATAATGGTCGCTGTTATTCATAAACAGATGTCTGTGGACCTGGGTATCAGTTGCATACCGCTAATTTCGGACCCAAGCAATACCAAAGGGATACATTGTTTCTTTTATATACTTAAAGCTTCAGTAGCCAGGTTTCTTGAGTTTTATCTATTCATGTTTCAAATCATGTTTATAAAATTATGTATATAAACAATAACATAGAAAAATGTCAATCGGAGCAGCTTTACGCCAACTAATTGTATTAGATGTTGATTCAAAACTGCCCAGACTTTTCATATTTTATTTTTAAAACCTTTAAGAACCAACATGATACACAAACTCTGATTTAAAATACATGTGACATTATATTACATAAAAGATCGAGGATTTTACATAAGTGAATGCGTGATTTACTCACTCGTTTCGCTCTTTATTAAGGTTCTCTCGAATGGTAAAGTTAAATGGTTTTTCTATCGATTTCAAGATTTCTTTGCGATACGCTCTAACAGCTTCACGTCTAAGAGCATTATCTTCCATTAATTTCTCATATAATGGCAAATACACATGTGAAGGCACTGGTTTAGCTTTAAATTGTCTACCAAAGTGTACATTAGCATCATCCTGAACAGTTGCAGGCTGTGAACACCTGTTTTCATTTTGTAGATTTTTGATACGTTTTAAAGATTCCTCTCGTTTTGTCATTTCAAAGGGTTCCGGTACAGTAATGTGGTGCCGCCAAGATGTGGCTGATGGACTAGACTCACGAACAAACGTTTTACTGTGATGATTGTCAGTGTTTGTTGTATTTTCATCAGTTTCTGCCACAAAATAAATTAAGGATAGATTTAGAGCAAGAAAGACATAGAAGGATTATTCAATATGTAGTGTTGCAAAATACGGTTAATGAATTACGAAACTCTAACTGGCTTTGAAGTAAGAAAACCGAAATCTGAATCTTTCAATATAATTCCGAGTCCGGCAGATATTCAGGGAAATTGTTTGAATAAAATAGCTATGTCAAGCATGCAAAATACTTCGAAATATTATTTCAAGTTTTGGTATAATGTTTCGGTGATCGCGATATTGGAAAGGTAGTTTGACACGACGGAAATTCTGTCGACTGCCTGTTTTGATAAAAATGACTGAATATTATGTAGCAGTAGATAAATATTTGAGTAAGTCACACTCTTCATTATTCAAAACGTAAGTAAACACAACACTACTCTTTATAGTAATGATAGGTCCCTAGCGTGCACTGGTCTCAGTCAGTGGTCTTGAGTGCTGTTAGAGGTATGAGGGCAGTTATCACTTCCCGGTTGCCCACACCGTGGGAGTGTTCTTCTGAAGGTACCTGAAAAGAAAATTGGATTAGAAGTAGTCTTAATGACCTGAGAGCGTGACTGAAGTGTCCAAGGGACAACTGCTTGAGGTCGATCACACACGACCTTTTTGTGGGTAATTTTTGTGTTAGCTCCGTTCTTTAAAGGACCTTACCGCCGGAGACGGAAATCCGTGGGATAGGGCAAGGGGTGCTTCTTTAGGATCGACTTTTTCTAACTCCACCCCTCCTTGTGGGAAGGAAGCATCGCTGTCATGCTGGTTGTCTGAAGGAAACACCTTACTGCTGTCACACCTCTGTACAGTCAGCAGTACGACTTCGCCTTCGGACCTTGGGTTTGCTGCTTTTAGTCTTACCACTCTTCAACCGACCTGTCTGATATGGTAGGACCTTGAGGAACGATTGTTCCAGCCAGTATAGCTCGATTGGTTCATCACGATAGGCAAGCCCGACCACCACGTCAAGGTAGCAGCAACGGTCGGGTCGCTGTGGTCTAGTGGTTAGGACATTGCGTTGTGCACTGGTCTAAAATCAAATTTCACCATACGGACTATACAGATAAACATTTAAAGATCTTTTGTGGTTAAGATGTGTGGTATCGCTGTATAGAAAACTCAGATACAACCGATTTGTATCTGATTTAACTTCAGAACAATTACTTTAGGATCAACTTACTATAAAGCTAAAAAAGTTTAGCATGTATAACTTATATGTACTTATAGCTATGGTGTTGTTTCAACATGAAGTCGTCTGTAGAATCAGCTTCACGCATTATTTTGATTGCTTTGAGAAATAATGTGACATACTTAGTCGATTTTTCTGAATTCAGATACATACATTTTTTTGAGTGACTAATTTACATCTCTTAAAATAGTATAGGCAAACCCAAAACTAATTTGAATAAAATGGTGGTCTGGTAGACCTCAAACTATATTTCGCTTCTGACACCATGCACCACAAATATGTTGAGGTAATAGATACACTACTATTTTAGGTTCAATTTGTTTAAACACAATAAATATATCTGTATTGACAGTACATGATCAACTTTACAGCAAAATTTAAAACACTAAATAAAACGTCACTATTGAAAAACATACCGAATTCAAGGGCTTACTGACCGTAATAAGAATCAGAAGTGGCTCATTTCCGTTAATTCATACAACATATTTACCGTCAAAAAGTTTCAGGAAAAACACTTTGTGCAAATAGGTAATAATTACATAAAATGTAGTGTGCACAACATACCATACTCACCAGTTTTAGAACATCCACATTCTTCGCTGTGTGTCTCCGAAAGATTACATTCTTTAGCTTTCGAATACTCATAATTATTTTCAATATGTTGAGACTCAGGTCCCTCGTGTTGTAAATGTGTACTTTGATTGCAGCCGCAATGTACACTTTCAAAGCTATTTAACTGACTTGGCACTAAAAATGTGATAAATTGTACCTACTTGTTCGTAAAATTATTTGAAATCTCTATTTCATCAAGTTCTTCCGAAAAATTACCGTCGTTTTGTTCTACATCAGATTTGCCAGAACTTAAGTAAAGTCTCTCAATTATATCAACAGTATCTCTTTGCTCATTTTTTAGTTTCATAAGTTCTGTGTAAAACTCCTCGTCGCTCATATTTCCATCCGACAGAAGTTTGATTTTCATTTGGGTCTTGTTTAAGAGACTGTCCAGATATGATGCTGTTTTTGTCAGGTCTCCATTTGTCATGGAAAGTATATCAGCAAGTATGCATTTTGCATTACTACTCAGCTCTCTGAATGTTGTGCTTTCTCGAACAAAACCATCGACGACAGATATGTTATAACGAGACAAACTTTTTGACATTATAAAACATTTAATATGCCGCCAGGGATAAACAAACTCGTAGAGAGCGCTACAGGAACAGATACATACTAACTAATTAAAAGCAATGTAAATTCAGTAAGCAATTAGAAAGGTCATTTGCACGGAAACTCGTGGATCTTGTCACTTTCATAGCGCCCAAACACTCATTTATTTATTAATTTGCTGTGTCTCCAAATTCATCATGAAACACACAATCTCAGGAGAAATTTCTTTCTTGTGGATTATGTTTCATGATGTCCTAGGCTGTGGAACAAAACTTTGTTGTTAGGCGTGGAAATATTCAAGCTGTTACCCTCATTCCACAGATATTCTAACGGATTAAAGATGTCACATGTATTCAGAATTTGACAACGCCATTACACGTAACAAGTTTGTAATCGAAGTAAACCAACCCAGGTAAGTCATCATAAGTCAGAAATGAAGGGGTTAGATGATGTATTCGGAAAGCCATCGATATGTTGAAAAGCATTTTATCTGAGCTAGCTGGTAGTCGCAAATGATACGTAGCATGGTGTACATATTCGTGATCAGGTACGGATATGTGACCGAGCGCATCCAGCTAGGTGAGTCCAGTAAAACTAATGCAGTCAGCACCAAATGTCGAAGACTTGGAGAACTGTTTATTTTGAGGATTTTTCTGCCGCTACAGAATATGACATGAGGTACTAGTGTCTGAATTAGACTGCTGACAGCTCTAACATACGTAAATACAGAAAGCCAAAGTTACTTTCAGAAATCACAAAACAGACCCTCCAATAATTTGGATAAGTGAAGGGAAATCACAAAAGCATGCTATTTGTTAGTCTTAGAAACACTCACACAAAAGGCTCGAGAACTTCAACGTTGGCAGTTATTATAGTGGTCAAATTGGTGTGCAGAATATCCTTCAGTACAATAATTTGACACAGTTATAGTGAATTACTCATGTGTAACAAAAAGTCACCTAATAGTAATGAGAATCAGCTCTCCTTCTTGGAGTGCCTTTATTCGGCTTTGGACTTTTAGGTTCACCACAGAAGGCCCTCCCTAAACAAACGATATCCGTAATTGGATTATTATATTCAATTCTATTCTTTATCACCTTAGCTGTGGTCTGAATTTTATTTGGATGTGGCTGTCACATTCTTTTGGATTACTTACTAACTTTAATCCACTCAGTCACTTGCCCATGTCGAGAGTTCTGTTCAATCAAAAAAAATTCGGAAAGTCCACCTCATGATACTATTGATGAACAAGATGCCACCGCAGACTTGTAGTGCCTTGCTTCAATAATAGTTCACTTCGATAACCGTTATTATACCAATCTTAACGGTGTATAAAATCAGAAGGCAAAAGGAAGTGGCAGCTACATTTTTATTGATGAATGATGCAGACCAGAAGGCTGTGGGCACATGAGCAAGTGTAAGCGAGCGAAGCAAAGATGATGCATAGTGGAGATGGCTGAGAAGCCAACTCAAGAGTGAAGCTAAATAATGCGTATTGGAGATGGCTGGTAAGCCAACTCGCTATGAGCAAGCATTACTCAATATTTATAATCAGACAAAAATGAATGACGGACGTATGATGAATAGGATAAGAAGTGTGCATACATATACGCTCATATAAAAAGTACTCAAGGTTAATAAGCGAATGATTAACAAGATCAAAATATGACTCATAATGTGTAGGGGAATTAGCTTGGCCAGAAGCTAGAATGAAGTATATGGGCTTAACATATAAACCGATACTACAGACTAACTCGCCCCACTTCGGATAACTGAGACCTTCAAATGTAGCTGGTTAATATTAGCTTCCTCTACAGCAATTACCGATGTGCGACTTTCTGTCTACTCTTTGTCTATCAACCATAGACTCATCTTATAAAGATAATAACAATAATGTTACGTACTCCGGAAAGCTCTTAAGTTATCGTCTCACTTTGCAGGCACGCCCATGTTGGTATCACAATCCTTTCAACACTCAGTTATCGCTAAGTAACTTGGACACAACTTTTAACTTGGATTTGATCAAACGAATCATCCTACATATCAGAAATTACAGTGCGATTATTAAAGCCG
The DNA here is from genome assembly GCF_000237925.1 of Schistosoma mansoni. NCBI lineage: Eukaryota > Metazoa > Platyhelminthes > Trematoda > Strigeidida > Schistosomatidae > Schistosoma > Schistosoma mansoni. Next base: position 9,884,340 of record NC_031497.1, read on the forward strand.
TATGGAATAGGTGTAGTGCATAAACTAGCAAAATTAATTTAGCCTCACCGCCAAAACCTTTGCCTGGTGTTGGTGCAGGGCTCACTGGTGTTGGAACCAGGTCTTTGTAGGTGTTGGTGTACTTATCTGTGGCGTTAGAATAATAGACTTAATATAATGTTGTGGAATTTCGATGATATATCTACTTAACTCATAGGATCTTGTGTAAGAGATAAATCTCTGACTCTACTAACTCGTCATATCCTGACACTCAGTATCATGCTTTTCACTAACCTTTGAAGAATAGAATAATATATTTGTGGAACACTAGCAACAAGGTAAGATAAAAACGACCTTCGATTTCAAAGCATTGATTGATTGGTTAGATTAATACTTTTAAATGGGTGATTGCTGTTAGTCAAAGCTAACTGAGCCGACAATATACACGCATCTCATCGGGAGATTTACTCTAATGACGATTTCAGCCAACTGATCGATACGCTCGTCACATTTTTGGTGAGCCTGTAAGAAAATGCCTTGGAATCTCGGTATATCTAGAACAAAAGAACGGATTCAGACGTAGAATCTAAATCTAATACCAAAGCAAATGACTCTGGTACCGAAGAAAAAAACCATGTGAAATAATATTAGTGCTGAAAGATAACCAGTCAGTTTAACCACAAATCCACAAAAGATTTCTTCCAAGCAGATCGTTTTCTGTGTAGGAGTTAGAACGTCAGTAGTACTTGATGGATTTTGCCAGCAACTGACATACCTGCTTACTGGGCATTCTACTTTCTACAGAGGCATTAGGGTTCTACAAAAGATATAAAGTCTTATTTTCTTCCAAAATGCAAACAGTATTCGTGCCTTCAAAGAATCTTGTTTTTTGTAAGGAAAAGTTTCATTATATTCAACAAAATGAAGGGGGAAAGTCAGCTGTCTTCACTAGACATTTTTGAGAACTGGCAACAGCAGCATTCTCAAAATATTCAGTGACAAAACTCGAAAGGATTGTTTATCGAGGGCGTTAGCTTAAAAAGATGGCAAAAGAAGTTTATGAAACAAGTTCCTGAATGCTCAACAGCTGCTAGTGAGGGAGTGGTTTTGGGAGAACAAATACCCGTGATTGCAAGAGTGGAACTGCCAAAGTAGTGAAAAGACTTGCCGGTGAAATGTGCAGAAAGTTAACCTTCTCCCAAGAAGTATCCGATGACTATACTGAAAATTCAACAACGAGAATGCTAGATGGTGCAAGAGTAATTCAAGGTCAGGTATGTTATATGTTCCATAAATTTTGTGTGGAGACTATGAAGCCATCGCCCCGACACTGTGTAAAGAGTTATTTGATCATCCAGTCACCACTCTGTTTATTTCGGATGCAGCATGTGCATTATTCAGCAATGCTCTTGTTCCTAATGATATGTTCCTGTATGAAACCCATGATGTACATCTGATACTTTTGTTGTTCAGGACCTATCTCGGGATGTTATTTTAGGTACAGACTTGTTAACTAAGTGTCAGGGGTGTCAAAACATAAAGGTAAAGGTATTTGCCTCCCAAAATTCAGTTTTGAAACTGGGTAGTTACAATAGGAAAGACACTCCTAGTTTTAGAATAATGAATAATGCCAGTCAAGTGAAGACAAATCATAACCTTAACTGGCTACCTTCCCTCTGGAACATGTAGGATTATTAAAAAGAACGTTAAGAAGGCTTTATGACGTATTTGCTTGAGAATTAAAAGATATCGGTTGCATGAGGGCTATAATTCATTACATCGATACTAGGAATGCGAAACCATATAGTCAACCTCCTCGTCGTGTACCTACATAGTTTGAAGAAGCTCTTAACAATACGGTACAAGACATGTTAGCTTGTAATATAATCATGCCGTCCACATCAACTTAGGCAGCAACAATTGTCGTAGTAAAAACGAAAACTCAATGAGGTCACAAAACGTGATTCATTTCAATTGCCACGAGTAAACGACACATTAGACGCGCTGGCCGGTTTGGAGTGGTTTTTAACACTAGATTTGGAATCCGGCTATTGTCAAGTTGAAGTACATCTAGATGATCGATACAATACGGCTTTCGCAATGCCATCAATTTTATATGAATTCCAAACAATATAGTTTTTACTAACTAGTGCGTCTTCTACTTTCCAACGATTAATGCATACAACATCGTCTAGGTTACTTCCACATGCTTGTTTGGTGTATCTTGATGATGTTATAATGCATGGGTCAACTGTTCGAGGACATTTAGGAAATTCGCAGATAGTTTTGGAACGCCCCTTAGAAATTTGGTTCGAAAGTGCAACCATTGAAACATTATCTCTTGAGGAAGCAGGTTAAATTTCCAGGCGATAACGTCTATGATCAAGGAATGCACTAAAATAACGAAAACGTCGGTGTCGTGTGAAACTGGGTCGTTCCTCAAAATACTAATGAACTCCGCAGCTTCTTAGGTTTAGCAACTTATTATAGAAGGTTTATCTAATTACTTTCAAAGGTTGCAGCTCCTCTTTGTACTCCGCTGGGAAAGGATGTTAACTTTGAATAGACTGATAAGTGCTGAAAATCTTTCGACCGGTCAATATAGTTGTGTTTGACGACAATCTTTCCATATCCGGACTGTTCTATCACTGTTGACCGTTTCATTTTAGACACCGATACAAGTGATCAAGCTATCGGTTTTGTGTTACCAGGAGTTTCTTCGAGTGCAAAATAAAGAGTTGTTGCGTATGGAAATGAAATGTTACGTACGTCGAAAGTATTATTATACAACAAGCAAAGAGATGCTAGCAGTCGTTTACTTTGTGCTCAACTTCCAGTGTTACTTATTAGGACGTAAGTTTGTCACTAGGACTGATTGTAAAGCTTCAATATGGTTACTGGATTTTAGAGATCCCTTACGGTAAATTGTTCAATAGCAGGAGTGCTTACAATAATATGACTGCTAGTGCACCCGTAGGCCCGGCGTCAAAACGTGAACACCTTGTAACGCCGAGCAGCCAAACTTCATGGAAACTGTCCTTCGTTCGTTACCTCGACAACCAATGTAATAGAGCTGAAAATTATGGAAGACCTTGAATGGACTCGTATTCGGGCAACAAATCTGGAAGCATCAATAGTATATAACGCTTAGAAAAACCAGAGTTCTCGGCCATCTTCAGAAGAAATTCAAGACGCGAGTGGAAGGGTAGATGTTTATGGTATATATGGAAATTCCTAGCAATAACAGATGGGGCATGATATTTTTGTTGTGGACCATAATATTCGGGATAACTAGTAGTCCCACATTCTATGGTCAGTGGTTATGGAGACCGCCAAACGTAGAAATTGGTAGCCGAAACAAAGGGAAGACATGAAATTATGTCAAAGCTGGTAAGATCCATCAACTGACTAGGAACACAAAAAACCCGCGTGCATCTCTGGTAAATATGAAACCAGATTACTCGAACGAGATAGGGGGGATTGACACTATTGGATCATTACGGGGAACCAACAAGGGAAATAAGTATATTTTGACCATGGTTGATCATTTTACGAAGTTGTGTGAGGCGATTCCCTGAGGAGGTATGGACACTCAAACTGTAGCTGGAGCGGTATTCGAAATTTGGGTTCCTCGCTGGGGTGCTCCAGCTCAGTTGTATTCAGAGAGAGGTGCTAACCTTGAAAGCATACCTTCTAAGGAATTAGGCCAAGTGTCAGTAATTCGCAAAACGCGAACTACTGCCTACCATCCAGTAGGCAACGGCTCTGTTGGGCGAACCATTCTGACTCACAAAACGCTGCTGAAAGCATTTGTTAATCTGGAGGAAACTAGATTGTGGGACCTAGCTATAAACAAATGTTTACTGGGATATCGCGATAGCGTTCACACGTGGACTGGAAATACATCTCATCTACTATAGACAAGGAGGAATGAGAGGGTTCAAGCTGAGTTGCTAGCACCCACAATGCATCAAGACTTTTTACTAGTATCAGACATGGTCGTGAAGCTTTGGAAGGATGTATCACGGTATCGTAATATGGCTTGAGTATGGCTGGGTGTGGCACAAAAACATCAAAAGGAGCATTATGATAAGAAGGCTCATAGAATACCCTTACAACTAGGGGGAAATGTATGATTAAAAAGAGAAAACCTACCAGCAGGAGCAGTCAGTAAACCACACAGAAAATGGATCGGTCTTTATGAAGTGGCCAGAGTCTTAACAGAATCTACGTGTGAAATAAAAGACACCAGAGACGATACTCGGTTACCTATGATTGTTCACTATAATCACCTGAATTCGGCGTATGACCGCATATGATAAATGATTAACCAAAGTTTACATCTTACTTTTCTTAAATTGACTTACTACCATGTTCTGTTTAATCTGTTACAGGTCTCAAAGTGAGGGAGGAAAATAATAAAGCAGTATCCTGTTACGTTTTATGTTCCGAGACGGTTGTTCGGTTCGGTGTTCCTGTTAAGTAAATATGTCTATGTTCCTGTCGAAATATTGCAATACACCTTTGGGATCGTTATTTTTATTGTTATTTCAAAAAACTTTCTTCTGTGAAGATTACTGAAATCGATTTAGGATAATGCTTAAATGTGTGAGAAGCAATGTAATATTATCAACATGGTAATATAGAAACGACCTTCGAATTGAAAGCATTGATTGATTGGTTAGATTAATACTTTTAAATGGGTGATTGCTGTTAGTCAAAGCTAACTGAGCCGACAATATACACGCATCTCATCGGGAGATTTACTCTAATGACGATTTCAGCCAACTGATTGAGTTTCTCACTACAATTCGATTTTTTTAAAATGAAGAGGTTACATAGGGCGACCTCGCCTGCATAGCTAATCCATGTTGTCTCCATCAAGTGTTCCCGCGTTCATCTTTACTGACATTCCGTAAATATTAGACGGTTAATGCAGATCTTCGTAATTGTATGTTCGGCTTCAAGGACCGAATGGTCATAGATCAATAATACTACAGCTTTTATGTTCACACTTATTTGTCTTGATAGGTCACCTACATAAACAGTACTTTGTCCGATAACTTTCTATGATAATTAGAAGTATTTGAATTGTAGTATGAACTAGTAATCCCCGGAATAACGCAATGTAATCAAGAAGTATTAGATGAGCCCGAACGAATGTATTGTATTTGGAATTCAAAATTACAACAGTCATCAATACGAAGAAGTCATTGATTTATTTAAACACCACAACCGCCACAGCTCGAATTGGAGTGTAAGTGTCTGTAATCGATTGTTTGTCTTCTTCTTAAGTTCATCTTACATCGGTCCGAAAGTGTATTGGATGTAGACTCTTTATTATCTAGAATGCACTCATTAGTATTAGAATTAACAACCGAAATTGGAACAGACTAACCTGGGTTCTGGAATTGTATACAATCAGCACTCCGGCTTTGTAGTGAAACCATTGATATTTAGAATTTGCATCATGGACTTTCCAACAATACCCTCCCCCACGAAATAATGTTGGGTCCTTACTTCGCAATGTTTTAGCCAATATGACATTCCCAATTTGCATTATCTTCTCAAATCTTACGCATCGACTACTGTATGTGAGTATTTGGGGATAAACACTGATATATAATTTGAGGTATTCCATCATGTGACATTGACTTGAATAAAAATCATGATACATATTCTTTTTGTTATTCATATTAGAATACACAGATGGATATGCATTGATATATGTAATTAACACATGTGATTCAATTAGGCTTGATTTACCTGCGAAACAATCGAATAGAAAACATTCATCTGCCTCATATTCATTAGGATAATCTTGGACTTGATTTGGATTCTCTGTCTGTGCAAACTTCACTTCTGGGCAAGCTGGTTCTCTGATTATTTCGGTAAATTTTGCTATCCCCTCTGATTCATTATACCCCTGACTAGGGATTCTATTCAACATGCATTGTTCGTGAGAGTATCCAACATATGACACAATAACATCAGAAATATGACTAGAATTCAACTCATAAGAAACATATTTGTCACATTCATGAGGAATATCATTAGAGATAAATTCATTGTGAGGACCACTGACACTTGATATGATATCAGAATTCGATTCTTCTGAAATATTTTCCTCAAATTGATTAAGAGTTTCATTAGGTAATGGATCATCAGGGAATTCAACATCTACCATGACTGAATTTGGTTTTTGATCGTGATTTGACTCATTTAACATTCTATTCTCAGAGTTGTAAGAAATTCCACCAGAAGTATGTGAATTATTACGACAAACCATATCTGGTACAGTAGCATGAGAAATCCGATAAGTTTGTCGACTAAAAAATTTTGTCTCACAATGATTCTGAGTTTCATTTAACTCTGGACTGCTATGTGACGTTATACCACTTCTGAATAAAGATAACTGATCATTAGAAGCATCCATCTTAGCATTACTTTCAGCGAAATGAACCATGGTATTACAAACTGACTGAATGTGTCCAGTTATACCACATTTAAAGCATTTAGAATTACGAAATATACATGAATTACATGGGTGAAACTTGCCGCAGAACATGCATTTACTAAACTCGTGCTCATCATCATGGACTGTTTCACAACTCAATGAAGTATTATCTGAATAACTTTCATTACGCATCGAACTACGACGACTATTTGAATAAGTGGAATTCCTGATGTTCTGACGAGTCATTTTATCGGACTTTCCTTTCTTACCGCATTCGGAATTTGTATACTTTACATGATCCAACAGTAGTTGCTTGAGAGTTGCATAGGGGAGTGAAATCGGTTTGTCTGGAAGTGCCAAAATCTTTGTAAGGCTGTATGCTTCTTTCCCGATGAATGTAAGGAAATGGGCCACAATATTAAAATCCTCATCATCTTCCTTGGTCATAGCCCAGATTTCGAACCTTTCCATGTACTCCTCAAAAGCATTAAAACCTGAATTTATATCCAGCCGTTCCATTACAGGCTCAATCGCGACGCCAATATGATAATTAGAAGTATTTGAATTGTAGTATGAACTAGTAATCCCCGGAATAACGCAATGTAATCAAGAAGTATTAGATGAGCCCGAACGAATGTATTGTATTTGGAATTCAAAATTACAACAGTCATCAATACGAAGAAGTCATTGATTTATTTAAACACCACACTTTCGTTCCACCAATACAACGGTTCTGTTCTTCTATCTATATCCAGTATTTAGATTCGGTCAATGTTCAATCTCATGTGTTGTTCAGCAAGAGACTAACTTGAAACTACTTGATTCCTTCTTTGAAGTGAGAATAAACTCCACTCTCGTCCGTGACTTTGACCTTGCACATGGCAAACAACGAAAACGAAGCAGGAAATATTATTCACGCTATCGTAATCTATGGTGGAGAGTGTGCCTCGTTCTCAGTTGTTTTTCTGGCTCGCATGAAAAATAAAAAGTTTTCTACGATGACGATATCACTCTATCATGCTACGAACGTGTTAAATGTAGCTTAGTCAGTCATGATAGAAGAAAAATTACAAAATAACAAAAGTCCAAATAACTCTGTAATAGAGAATACTTCAAGATATCTACAACTGAGTGACTAGATAAACGAAAACCTAACTGTAGGTACTGCGACACAATTAGATGACTTAACAATATGATGTTTATCCTCAGCCCTTCTTTGTCGTTTCACATCTGGGCTTTACCGCAGTGTTCACCAGAAGATATATATAAGCTTTCTCCTTCATATTTAAAAATGTTTCCACACAAACAACAGACCTTAAATGTGGAAATGACACAATTCTGATTCCTTTAATCTGTTTTCTATTCTTTGAACAAAATGATTATCGCTGTTTTGTAAATGTCAACAAATTATTATTATTGTTTGATAACCAGACATTATCTAGTTCAGTATTCTAATCAGAAATACTCAGAACTGTCCAATTCGTACTCTAGTCAGTCAGTCAGATACAAGGTAGTACCAAGCACATATATGCATCGGTTCAAGTTGCCACACCTCATTAGCACAACAAGATGAACACCAGATTCATAGAAGTAGTTAATTTGGTTGTGGTGGTATATAAAAGAAAGGTTGTATATAAGGATATAGTATAGGAAGGAAAAAAGTTATGAAGCAATTTTAATCTCAAGGTTTAAGGGAAGACAAAGAGTGTATACACCTGTGCCATTGTGGTCGACTCTGGGCCATGTCACACAGAGTCTCCAACCATTGGTTACGATAGTCACGCGGACCCCAACCAGGTAGTCTGCATCTACCAACATGGCTCAGACCAGAAGTAATGACTTCAAGTTCTGATGACATGTTTTGGTTTGGCCACCCCTAACTTTCTTCCAACCATTCCCAATAATAGTCAGCATTGCGCGCCTTGGTAACAGGTGTTCAGACATACGTAACACGTGGTGCAATCATCTCAGTAAATGAAGATTCATGGCCTCATCAACTGATTTACCACCATTTCCTAATACACTGTGTCTAACCTCATTATTACTTACCCAGTGATCCCAGCAGATGCGAGCAATATTTCTAAGACATCTGTGGTCAAATACTAGTAACTTACGAGTATCTTCTACTCTTAATAGCCATGTTTCACAGCCGTAAAGTAGAAAAGAGCGAACTGATGCGCAGTATACTCGCCACTTAATTGGTAGACGAATATCTCGTCTTCGCCATAAGTGACGTAAGTTGGCAAAAGCCAAATGAGCTTATTGAATCCGTGCAGAAATTTTGTCATACACCAACCCATGAGGGCTGATCAGACCTCCAAGATAAGTGAAGTTGTTGACGCGTTCGACTACTTCACTCCCTATCCTTAATTCAGGTGCTGATGCAGGCCATTTTGAACTTAGAGGGGGAGAAACACATTGCAAACATCCTTGCATTGTTACTCAGTGTTAATAGAAGACTCTGCATTTTATCAGCGTCTTCACCAAACAGGACTATGTCATCTGTGTATTCTAAGTCGATAAGTGAACCTCCTGGAAGGAGATGAATTTCTGAAAATTCAAACGACGAAAACATTATTTCCAGAATTAAGTCTATGATGAAGTTGAACAAAAATGAGAACAGTGAACACCCTTGTCGGACACCACTTGAGGTTGTAAAATCAGATGACAGTTCTCCACGAGCTGTGACACAACTCTCGGTCTACTGAGTCAAATGCTGCTTTTAAGTCAGAAAAAACTATCATTGTCGGACGCCGATAAGCATGCCTGTATTCTAAAACCTGACAAATAGTGAATATGTGGTCGAAACAGCGACGACCAGGTTCGAAGCCAGCCTGATTTTCCCGTGTTTGCAGTTCATGAGTCTTAGTTAGGCGCCTGATAATTATTGAGGCTAGTATTTTAGATGTTATATTGGTCAAACTAATCCCTCTATGGTTATGACAGGATGTTTCTAACCCCTTCTTATATGTTGGGACAATTAGAGATTGAGACCATTCAGATGGGATTGCGTCCAACTCCCAGATTTTAGATAAAATATTAGTTAACCTAATCGCCGAAATTGAGCCACCATATTTAAAGACCTCTGGAGACAATCCATCAGGACCAGCTGCCCTTCTTCGTTTCAGATTAGCTAAAGCTTTTTGAAATTCAGCTAGGGTCGGAGGACCTACTTCAATGTTCCATTCAGACTGTTCGGGAATGGTGGGTAGTTGTATGGTAGCTGAAGGCCAGCTAAACTGCTCCTTAAAGTGTTCCGCCCATCGTTCTAAACGTCTGGGCTGAGAGCAGATAAGAGTCTCATCTTTTTCCGAGATTGTCTCGCCTACAATTGACTTCTTAATTCTGGTTTCTTTTATTAGTCTGGAGTGTTGTCTGGTGTCGTCTACAGCCGCTGCCTTTTCCATCTCTTCTGCTTTCGTTGCTCACCACTGCTCACGATCGTACCGTAGACTTTTGGTGAACCTAAACCTCATTTCCTTCCGCTCTTCATCGTGTTCATAGCCTGATGGGATGATCCTACGAGAATTCATCAGTGCAATGGACTCGGAAGAAATCCATTGGCCTTTTCCAACCTTTTGGTTTAAATTACTAACAGATGTTGCCGCTGTTCCCACCTCGTTTTCAGAACTGCCTAAATGTGAGATCAGTTGATCCTGGAACTTACTTTTGACTATCTTGTTCCTCAGTTCGAATCTAATGGGTTTTCTTAATGTGGTTTTCCTGCGTCTAGTGAGGCTCAAGCAAATGCGTGCTCGTATTAAACCATGATCAGAGTCTAAAAATGTATTCCAGTACGAGCGAAAGTCTTCTGTCGAGCCTCTCCAACGATGACTGATGACAGTATGGTCTGTTTGAATCCATCGTTGGTTTGGTGCAGGTGGTCGCCATGTTAGACGATGTCTCTCCTTATGTTTAAAATTAGTGTTTGCTAAAAATAAACGATTGTCTGAGCATAGTTACAACAGACGATTACCATTATCGGTTCGTTGAGCCGGAATACTAAAATACCCACCTAAATGTCTTTCTGTTTGGCTTAAGCTATCTACTTGGGCATTAAAGTCACCTGCTACGAGTACTATGTCTGAGCGCTTAGTTTTTTGAAAAAGTTCAGATAACTTTCTGTAAAAGTCATTTTTCACTCCATCAGGGTTGCAGTCAGTGGGAGTGTAGGCAGAAATGACGAAAAGGCAACGACATGTGTCCCTATCCTTCCGAGTTCTTATGGAGCCATTTAGCTGGACAGCACACACGCGACTGTTAACGGGAATCGAGTCTAGTAGTGCTTGTTCTGCCCATGTACTAAGTGCTATGCCTACACTTGCAAGTCCACGAGAACTAGCCATCGAGTCACCAGATACACGGAGGTTGTACCTCGTCGGCTCTCAGTTTCGGCGAGGTGAGATCAAGTGAATGGCCACACTAGGATCCTGTACGGGTGTTTCGGAGACACAACATACACCAATGGTACAAGATTCTAGGGTCTTAGTCAAGGAGACTTGCTGGCCGATTTGACACAGGGTACGTACGTTGGAGGCTCACGCGTGTAGTTTGGAGAGAGGTTCCAGTAGACTTGGGACAGTTATTTGCTCACTAGGATCGTTGGCCATGGTGACACTTGAGGAGGAAACCGAAAGAGTAAGCTTAATGTTGAAAGTTGAGGCAGAAGGAATAACAGGAAGTGAAGAAGGAGATTGATTATGAATACAGTGGTCTTGAGTGTTGTTAGAGGTATGAGGGCAGTTATCACTTCCCGGTTGCCCATACCGTGGAAGGGTTCTTCTAGAGGTACCTGAAAAGGAAATTGGATTAGAAATGGTCCTAATGACCTGAGAGCGTGACTGCAGTGCCCAAGGGACAACTGCTTGAGGTCGATCACACACGACCTTTTTGTGGGTAATTTTTGTGTTAGCTCCATACTTGTTGAGACCTTACCACCGGAGACGGGTATTCGTGAGATAAGGCGAGGTGTGCATTTCTAGGATCGACCTTTTCTAACTCCACCCCTCCTTGTGGGAAGGCAGCATCGCTGTCATGCTGGTTGTCTGAAGGAAACACCTTATTATTTCGCTTTTCAGCTTCCCATTCTCAGTGTCTGTCAGAATAGACGAGTGCCTGAAATAAATTCATCCATAATCGGCTCCTTATTACCGCCGTCGGACAAACAGGGTTAGCCCGCGTGTAATACACAGAGTTAAATGGAAGATTTATGATCATGACATATTCATTCGTTCTTTCAAAAAGGAGTCAGATCAATGGGCTACTAAAACTCCCCCACCACCAGTACGAGTTTTCTAACTGAACGTCATCACGAATGACTTATTCAACCATAATTATTCCCTATTTCAAAGTGAAAAGGCCAGGGTAATATTGTCCTTTTCTTTCCTGGAAGGGACTACTTCATGTTTATCACATTTGATAATAGGTATTAAAGAAAGTATTTTTATGAACTCAGGTTATATTTATTGTATCGTGACTGATATAAATAAATTCAGATGTTATTCAAAAGCTTATTAGTACGTAAAAGGAACAACCCAACTGTTGTGTCGTGACCAGTTTCCTAAACAACTTTTTTAAAAATTAAAATAGTTATTTTTATCAAATGTTTTTCAAGGGATTACCTCTGTTACCATAAATTAAAAGTTATTTTTAGTTATGTTTATAACATAATTGATGAATTTCAATATAGGTTATCAAGAGTATGTTTATGTATCCTTATCTAATCTAGATTCTGTTGTTTGAGGGCTTGTAGAACTATTTGACTCCAGAACGATGTAGATTGAGAGGGGTTCGAATCTGGATATGGATATAATAACCCAGATAGGAAGAATATATTTATGCTGTTATGCCCTAACTTGGAAGATTGGATTTTATAGGAAATCAAAGGACTCCAAGTTAGTTTTTATTGCTAACCTTTTGTCAGCTGGAAAATACTGAAACTAACTAAAGGGAAATCGGTATATGCTACACTCTAGTCCTAGAAACCTCAGTATGGTGTAACCATAATCCCATGTGGGATTGATATTAAATCCCAGGAGAAAATATTCTCACACTACTGAGTTGTAACTAAATGATTTAAGTTTGATATAAATTTCCTTTGATTGGCTACTATTTATTGATAGTGTTACAGATTGTGAAACTCTGACTGCTTCAATGGTAGCATAAAGGAAGCAAATATTCGGAGAAAAACTCCCAGGATCTTGTTCCATTGAAGCGCGATTGAATGTAGATATACAAGACAGTATTTTAAACGGATACTGACGAAGTACGGCTACCAGTTTTTCTTGGGATCAATTTACTATGTTTGGACTTCGTTTCATAATGATTGCCTCATGTCACACACATACATATACATATATACACATAAAAAACTCACATAAACAAGTTTGTTGACTTGTTTCACGTGAAATATTACCAGTAATAGATCCACCAACTTTTTATCTGTCATAGACACCTGCAGTTATGTAATTATAGTAGAATAAATGACAGATGTATCAATATGTTGGTTAAGAGAAAATTTACTTTTGAAATATAGAAAAAAAAAGAGAAGTATGAAACTTGGACAATATTTTCTTTATTTCAACATTATGATTATTATCATTGTAATACATCATTTACCATATGGGACAATTGTTCTTTACCAGGACAACTACTACCACCCTGAATATAATGACAGCCTGAAGGAATAGAAAGATTTAATTGATAAGATAATAAAAGAAACCGAAAAAAATGTTTTTTCCTAACCTGATCTCCTCTTCTTTTCAATAAATGATTAAAATTCATAACTTGTATATTTCACGATATTACACACAACAGTATTCATCATAATAATAATAATGTTAATTAATTACACTAACCTATTTTAGTCACGCAAAATAGAACATTATGGATTGATCGACCTCTGTTTTTGATGAAAGAGAAAAGTAACAAAAAGATATAGAATGGATAACTCTGTTAATCGATTTTAAGATGATGAGTACTGGTGTATGAAATCAATAATTGTTGATATGTATGTATGTATACTTGTATAGTGATATGTATTATTTGAATAATAGACAAGCACATATAGACGTTAGTTAAGTATTTAGTTATTATTATTATTATGTTCATGTTATAGACAGGCGATTAGTGTTTCACATAAAATTAATTAGTTGGGAATAATTAAAATGAACATTTCTTTTGAATACTACTACTATTACTACTACTACCACTACTAATACTAATAATAATAATAATAATAATAGTAATAATCACTGTTAATTATTGTGTTTTATGGTTTTTGTTTGTTGTTGGAAAAAAAAGTGAAAAAATATACCCAAAAAAAATAATTCTCAGCTATCAGATTACATGATAAAGAAAATAAAATAGACTAGTCGTTTTTCGCTTCAAAAATTTGTTCAATGAAAGATTTTTTTCTTTTCTAAATATTGGAGATAATTATAGTTTAGGTTAATAATTCTATGGTTTAATACTTAAATCATTAAGTTCTTTTTTTTTAAGAAATGGTCATTAGTTTAAATCTTAATCTATTTTATTTTGGGTAACGGAATAATAGGATTCGCCCTCATAAAAACACAGTGATTCGAAGAATAATGCATATATGAATAATCAGTAAGTAATCTTCATGGTTCTTGGTGATTTCCAAGATGATCATTTTCCGTTTAAAGTCAATATGAATTGAAAAAATATTACATTTTGAAATGACATCAATAATTTACTGAAAGCCATAATCATCTACGGTGTATTTTTAGAAAACACCGACTTTCATCCACAATCGTCATGGTAATCAGAATCTAATTGATTAACAGCACCATGAATTGAGGGTTATCTAATATTGATCATATTAATATAATGTTTCATTGGTTGAGACTTATCAGCATTCTAAGAAATATCGAAGTTATCTATAAGTAATATCCAAACTCTTCCTATTACAAAATAAGTAAAACAGTCATAAATTCAGTGGCATGGGCTTATATGAAGTCTAAAATGGCTAGAGATACCATAAGTTATTTACTACGAAGTAGCGTATTACATTACAATAGCACGTACAGAATTATTATCCATATATCCGGCAATGAAGTGTACATCACTAACCAAAAGTAATAAATTAAACTGTGTCGACAATGTTACTTTTTGTTAAGGTTGGTGCGAAATGAGTACTAGCTAACAGAACAAATCTTTTTTTCAATTTAGCTAATTTATCAAGATCACAACAGGTAAGTGCCTCTATTGGTGTATTACAAAATAAATGCCTAAATTATTAGATTTACAGAATTCGCGACAGTTGTACTATATTTTATGGAAATATCTAATAAATTAACGTCGAATTTAATTGCAATGATCAATGATTCATTAGATATGGTCACTCTATGAACAAAACAAAATTGGGATAATTCTTTTAATCTGAAATTTAAAGTTTATTCATTAATAATAAGTGATGAATAATAAAAACTATGTATCTAACCTTATTCACAATAGCCCTTTAAATAGTCTCTATTTAAAAATATAACATATCAAATGTTCATGATTAACCCTCTTTAGTTTGTTGTGGATCTAAATCTTTGCATTTTTATAAGAAAGATAAAATGAAGAGTCTTAGAACGGAAGACAATCTCCGTAAAAACATTATTTCTTTATCACGAATTCGTTTTGAAAGTTGCATATTCATAGACACATTAAAAAAGAACGAATAATCCTAGAAGAACTTTCAACTAGAAGTTTTTAAAATCTCCTGAAAATAACTTTAACTTGCCATGAACTTTGTCTGTACATCTAATACTGAAAATCTAAACGCACTCAACATTATTTAAAATGATACAGTTAAAAAAGAGTACAAGACTATATTCAGAACAATTATTTTATCGATCAATAGTTTAGGTACCTGTATATGGATCTCAGAAGTGTAAAAGGACTCTTATATTGTAATTTGAAGATTTCCAGATTAAAATATCACTTAACTTGAAATATTACATTCATTTAGGAAGAATATTTCTACAAAGTTGTTGATTTAAGTGAAGATATGATACTACTAAGTGTTTAACAGTAGCACAAAACGTTTAGCTTGATTTTATGGAAAGACAATCCAATACTCTCTGATGATTCTTCATGGGAAAATACAAGACTCTTAGTATATCTGCTTTTCAAAGTCACTTATGAAAATTTTAAATAGGTCTCATGATTTAGACAACGTTCTTGATTTTTATGAGGACTCTTGGTAAAGTATCATGAACTATAATCTCGAAATATATATATATATATCATAAATCTGATATCTGCAAACTGGTTGTTAGGTTAACTATAAAGTCGTCTACTTCAAACTAATCACTGTGATTTGAATGTCTGCATAATCCTTTCCTAATAAGTTTCTATTTTAAAACCTATATATACAGAGACAAGTTTTAATTTTAAAAATTCACCTAGAAAACTGATTCATAAATCAACTAGAACAGACTAATCTTTATCATAGATGTATAATTCAATAAATCGATCTACATTGTTGAATCAGAGATATTTTAGTTATGGTAAACTATTAAATAAAACTACAAAGACCATTTATAATTGAATATAATTATGTTCAGGGTTTGATCTTAAGCAGGTCGTAGTTACAAACTGCTATGGAGTCCTGTAGTAAGAAGACACAGCTGTCCACTGTTTCATGGTCTCTGATTATTGTCTTTATTAAGTCATTTCGTCTTGTAAACTATAGTATACATGTCTAATCAAAACTCAATTGATGTTCTTTAAAATGAAATAAAATTATAATGAATCCTATAGATTAAAATCATTAGTTTAATACAAATGTATAAATTATCAATAAAATTCTCCATTAGTTTAGTATATTATTTCTTTACTATATAGTTTGTCAAAAAGATTTTATGAATTCCCTGGCCAAAATATGATAGATACCATTAATGTTACGTCATAAAAACAAATTAATGTAACTAATTTTGTTACCACTTTATTAAATTGAACATATTTTTTTAAGAATTGATAATATCTACTTTTAATGTTACTTAATGATGGTAATGTTCACTGATCTTAATGGGTTTTCTACATGCTTTTCAGTAGTAAGTTTGTTATATTTCAATCGAAATAAAGTTTTCAAAATGAGTTTAGTTCGATGTCCAAGGTTAATATTGACTAACAAAAGGGAAATCAGGTGTCTTGAATATACAATACAGCTATGGTATACAGTTATTGTTTTAATAAGTATAATCTGTTATAAATAAATGAGCTCAATAATAATTGATATAGTAAATTGATGAATGAAATACTAAATTAATACAATTTTTGTATAGTAAAAGCCTTAAGGAAATTTTAAATCATTAGACCTTTCCCTTAACACCAGATGTGCTATATTCTCTTAATGTAAACTAAAAGTATGAAAAAAAATAGCCTGAGGAATCGTGTGACATTTCACTCATGAATTTCAAAGTATCATTAATTATATTCAACTATTACTTTTGTAAAAAAGAAAAGAGAAAAGAATACGTCACGCATATCTAAAAAATATCAGCAAACATTTAAACCATTTATGTAGCTTAGATACAAGATAGTTATCTATTTAATTAATGAAAGTAATTGAAATCAACTGTTGCTTTGATTAATAAATTTCTAGAAAAAAACGAAGAAAAAAACAGCATGAACGATTAACTCAGACCACTTGTATGATAAAATTTTTGAAGGAAAAACATTAACAGACATTAACACCGTTGGATGCCGGCCAGCTCAGTGGTCTAAAGGTTAAGCGCTCACGCACGAGACTGATAGGTCCTGGGTTCGAATCTCGCGAGTGCGGGATCATGGATGTTTAATGCTGAGGAGTCTCACAAGAGGACGAAACAGTCGTCCAGTACTCCCAAGTTTTCCATGATGGTCTACCTTCAACTGACTCATGAATTCAACTATAAAATTCATAAAACTTTGAATTAAAAAGTCACTGATTCGATCCTTTAAATTAATGTCTTCTTTATGTATATGTGTTTCTTAATTTATTGACAAACCCTACAATATTATGTCATATTTTCATTGTCTATTCAAATAATTTTATCTTTCGATTGAAATAACCTTCAGAATAAATTTTTACTATAGTAAAACTATAAAATCTTTTTTTTAGAAAAAAAACTATCTACTTAATAAGAATAATAATTAGATTTAATAGTCAACTTAATATAAATGAATGATTAAAAAGTCATTAGAGTATTCATTATACAAACATATAGACATATATGACCATTCATTATCAAAATATTTTAATTATGCATTTAAGAAAGTGTAAAATTTAATTTTTTTTAAAAAAAATTTTTTTAAAGACTCATGTGATTTCTAAATGAAATGCTAATTGAATAAAAGAAAAAAAGAAAAAAGAGAAAAAAGGAAAAAAGAAGAAAAAAGATAATACTATGTAAAAGTAAATTCTGATAAATGCATTTTTTTCAACATTTTTTTTTAAAAAAATAGAAAAAAAAATATTTTAATTAATGTAATAAATTTGTGAGTGATTCAACAACAACAAAAACGATCATGATAATAATAATCAATTTTAGAAACTTTTTTGATGTGATTAAGTTGATATAGACCTATGTAAGTGAGTATATGTATGGATTATAGTGAGAAAACAAAAGATGTAAACTATATTGAAAATTATATTCAATTAGTATTGTTTGTTTGAATCTTCCCATTGATGTGTTAGGACTGCAACTGGTCAGTCTCTAATTGGCATATGTGCATACTGTGCGTATTGCCTCAATATGGCCTTAATTCACAAGCATTGTAGGCAAAGATGGATAGTGTCTAGCAGTGGAATCCAGTTTGTCGCGCGTTTCGTCTCGTTTGGGACTCGTCAGTTGGATATACCTGCATCTGAGAGTTGATGTTCACTCTGGGGCTCGGACCCAGTACCTTTCGCTTCAACCGCCATCCAGCTGACGAGTCCCAAATAGGACGAAACACGTGTCCTGGATTCCACTGCTAGCCACTATCCATCTTTGCTTACAATGTTTTTGTATATTGAAAATTAGTTTTCTAGATAATTGTAAAAATGATAATAGGATTTAAAGTAGGCTTTCATATGCAATAGATATTTGTTAGATAACTATAAAATAATGAATAACTGTTTCTTGTCAATTTGGGCCTCTTTACTGATATATGTTCATTAATCTGCACGAAGTCAAGTCTAGTATTTTTAACAAGGAGAATATCAACAAGCTATTAGATATGAGGAAGTGGGAAGAATTCTATTCAATCAACTCTTGAAGAAGCCGTATTCCTAAGTGTTATATATTGAATGGAATTATTCCCTTCAATAAGGAGCCAGTATTAAATGCTCTACGTTTAAATTAAGTTAAGGACTAAGGTGACAGAGTACGTTACAATCAAAGAAATTTACATATGCTAAAGAATAATTTACAAAAATGAAAAAAATATCATAAAGGATTTTTTATAAAATAAGATCTATAATAAAGAGTAACTTGTAAAACAATTTAGGGGTGGACAATTAATTTGGAAGATAAGAATGATACCAGATAGTTAAGAAGAGATAAATTACAGAAACAAACAAATGTTAGCCGGAAATTTCATAGTAGATTAAACATACATTTATAAAATTGATGATAAATATGAAAAATAACTCTAGTTCATTTAATAGACAGTTTTCATTCCCAGCAAACTTCTCATTAGTTAGAAGCAAATCTTAAGTAACGGTAATATTAATCTCAGGATAATAGTTTTACTTGCTTTTTATTAATTAATATCTTACTCACTTTAATTTATAACTTTTCAGTACTGTTCACTCACAATCTTTATCTTGGAGAAGTTGAGTAATTGGTGCCTGTAAATGATGATTATAACACTTACAATACGGACAAATAAAACTGAAAATAATAGCAATGTTATTCTTTTACCAGCTGAACTAAAGTGAATTATCCCATTGAAGAATCTAGAACCAGCCTACAGAGCTAAACAAAGGAGCTGGAACTTATAAACGTAATCTTATTTTACAAAAATAAAATCAGCATTAAATTTTTCTGTGAGATTAAGATCCGGACATTATTCGTACTGCTACAGGAGACCGCAGTTTCGTAATTTATTATTATCAGCCTAAGATTGTTACTTATTCTATTTATCCGTAAAAAATTGATTTCCTATAACAATCAATATATTTACAACAGTAACCACTATTTCTTCATCAGTACGCTGATATATGAAATGAAGCACCAGTTCGACAAGAATTCCAGTTAAGATACTTTTTGATCTTTATCAGTTCAAGTTCAGCTGGTTAATTCATTCTCGATAGTGCATACACATGACGCCACATAAGATTTCACTTAGGATACTTAGTCCTGCAGTGAGCGTTTTGTTTATCGACCAGTGATTCATAACCTTACAATTACAAAGTTCGGTTTCAAAAATCAAAGATTTCAAATTTACACTGAAATTGTAATTGACAAGCATGTATATTTCCTAGTTACGCTACAAATTACGCATTGTAACAGATTTCTTAAAAACACCAGAGCTTCATCCACTTTGAACCAATCATAGGTAGTGTTGTTTCTTCAACACGTCAGGTCTCATGGCTATATGTCTACCTTACTTCCCACCGTCGGCCAGGTTTCAAAGGAAATCATTTAATATTTAATAGATTCAAGACACTTAATGAACCATTCTAAACTCTTCTTAGATGTCATAAAGGCCTCAATTCTCATCATTATATTTATCTTGCTACTTATATCTAATCACTTCACCCGTAAGTTCGAAAACGTTCCTTCCATTTAATCCTCAAATTTCTCAGTAAGAAAACCGATAACACTTATCGTATGATCGACAACATCACGTTACATCAGTTTACAATCAAACAAAACTCCCAATTTTAGTGAAATACTAAATTCGTAATCAGAATTAGAAATCTTGATATTTGCGATACAGACCTATCATAAATGTTTAATTCCACTCATTTTTAAAACTGGTTGACAGTCAGGAATTATGGAGATTGTTGAATTTCACTGAAATTTTGAACGTACCTCGGTTAGGCTAGCACCGAAAACCTGAAAGCACTGGACGGCTTTTTTGTCTTAATATGAGACTGTCATAATAGTATGAACTTTTCGTATTCTTTATTTTACGAATGTGGATTTGTAATTTAAAGCCATTCTAAATATATGATATTGAACTTTTTATCTTGTGACATTCAACTACATGTTCAACTTTGAACCACGACATTTTTCATAAGGTCTAGTTGTTCCAGGTGGTTGCCAAAATCAAATTAAATGGGACAAGGTTTGAACCTACCAACCAATGGTTAATATTCAGGTTCTTTAAACATTAATTCATCGCCCTACGATGCTTAAATAATCACATTCATATCCACTCTCAACTTGAGATAAACTAATCATTTCTAAAAAACCGAATAAAAGGCTTTCAACTAGCTTTTAATATAAACAAAACAAATAAATTCCTATCTTTCAATTCTCATTCATTAAGTTATGATCTAAAATGCATGTACACTTCGATTGTTATTCTGATGAAACTAAAAAAATTTATTCTTTTTTATTCGCCTGAATGATTTCGCTTCACTGGTAATTATCGTCTAACACTAATGTCTCTTTTCAGGTAATTTAAACATAATCACTATGATCTGAAAATGGTCTTTAACTTTTCATCATCTTCGCTATCACAACCACCACCTTCACCACTATTACTACCACTACTAATATTAAAAATAACAGCTAACCACCTTAACCCTTCTCACTTGATATGTCTTTATTCTCTTGATGATTGAGAACAATCTTATATGTTTTGTAAATGTGGATAACTTTTCAGTCTTATCTTTACTGATTATCAATAACATTGTAAAATTTACTCAAGCGAATATTGGTTTAATAAAGTAGAAAAAAAGACACTGAAAGGGAGAAAAAGAAATATACCACTTATATAGGGGATAATATTTTAGATTAGAATAGCAGGACTAGAAAATAAATAAGAAAATGATTGGTTACTGATTAAACTGAGTATGAGATTTAAATACTCAAATACATACAAGTTTATATATTATTGTGAATAGATTCTATTTTACAAGTGTCTATATAGTTTATAAACATAATATTGATAACGACGTCTCGAAGTAGGCATAATTTAAGCTTAATTCAGTAGATGAAATCTATAAATAGTAAGAAACTCCCTATTGAATTATGAATCATTTAAATTGTATCACTGTTTTAAATTTATAATGATCTAGTTATATAGATAAGAGATAGTGTAGACATAGAAAAACCACGAATTATAACAGTATTTTCCCTAGGATCCACCTTCTGTAACCCCTTCCTTCCATTGTGGGGAGGCAGCGTCCCCGTATATTCTAATTGTCGGACAGAAATACCTTACTGGACTCCCACCCCAGTACAATCAGCAGTAAAACTCATGACAATGTATTCAACCTACATACATACTGTTCTTTCATTGAACAATTTCATTAAAGACACTTGTAATGTGAATACATTAAATCTTTATTAAAATATAAGATGTTTATCTTATAGGTGTCTAATAATTGTTAGGCTATTTATTTTATTCATGTAAGTATGTCTAATGACATAAGTGTCCCTAAGACCGAATTTCATCTTTTCTAGTAATAATAATAATGACATCTTTGCCTTAGTTAATTAAGGAATATAAAATAATGAAAAGATCAAATTGTTAATTACTCTTTTCTTTTTTTTCTTCTTTTTTTCTTTTTTCTTGAAAACTAATGACAAAGATCCATTAGTAAATGAAGAAACAAAAAAGAGGAGAAAATCATGATAATTAAATTTAGATAAACCTAATAAACATTGGTGAAAAATATGAAATAAATAATAATAATAATGAATTAACGCATTTATCTATTAAGGTAAATTTATTTCTAAATTAGATAGGTAAGGATTATAAAACAGACAAAATAATGACGTAAAATGTTTTTTTTAAAAAAAAAAAGAAAAATGGAAAACATTTTTACCTGACATTTATTTCAAACATTGTTTTCTTTTTTTTCTATTTTTATCTAGACAATAACGAGATGAAAATGTTTATGAGAAAAAAAAGAGAAAGGAGACTTTAAAACTTAAGAACTAGAAGGGTTATACATTTTTTTGTTGGTTGGAAGTCATTTACACTGTTGGATAATGGATCAGCGATCTAGAGGTTAAGCGTTCGCACGCGAGACCAAAGGCCCTGAGTTCGAGTCCCACATGAGGGTTTGTGGATGCGCACTGCTGAAAAGTCTTATAGTAAGACGAAATAATCGTTCAGTGCTTCCAGGTTTTCTATGGTGGTTTAGCTTCAATTGACCAATGAATTCAACTATGAAATTACACTTGAATTGTCGAATTTTTAAGATACCCTTTGGTCTGTACAATACTTTTCAATGAATATATTTTCCGAAAACCTATTATCTTTTAAATTATCGATGATGATATGAATGATACAGGCGAGAAATTTTTATTAATCAGAAACAATAAATGAGAATTATTGTTTACATTTTCGAGTGGATTTCATCGAAAAAATGAGTCAAAATAGGTCAATATACGCTTTTAGTTATGTTATCACACATCATTTACATGATAGCGGATAAGATGTTGACATTTTAAAACTGTATGTAGCAATTTATAATTAGAAGACTTGGAATTTATTATATTATGTCAAGACTGTCCATTTGGAAGGCTTTAACGGGATTCACACATCTATAAGGATGTCGTTATCAGTCTTACACTAACTATACTTAGTGACGTCAGTTTTCAATACTTAGTGTGTAATAGTTCATTTGATGTTTGCAGTTATAAATTCACTTTCTTCAGTATTTCTTATGTCTTATCTGAGATTTTACTCATTTAAATCTATATAATCATTCCATTTAGTTGTTGTTACTAACAACAAGTAAAATTTAACATCAATCTTCTGTAACATATCAATATGTATTTTTGAAATTTACTTATAATTATCCTATACTATTTATCTTTTCCTGTTAATATATACTAATGAGTGTTTCTTTCCTATTATTATATAAACTAAGCTCATAGTTTAAATTTCGAAGTTAATTAGAAATACCTCTTGAGTCCTAGTGAGAAGCAGTGACCAGTAGAGTTCAACCGGGTCTGTTGGGAGATATCAACTTACTGAAGATATTGTTGAATGATTGCTCAATTTCGTGGATTGATTGAAGTTAGACATTAACACCGTTGGATGCCGGTCAGCTCAGTGGTCTAGAGGTTAAGCGCTGGCACGTGAGACTGATAGATCCTGGGTTCTGATCTCGCGAGGCGGGATCGTGGATGAGCACTGCTGAGGAGTCCCACAATAGGATGAAACAGTCGTCCAGTTCTTCCAGGTTTTCCATGACGGTCTACCTTCAATTGATTCATGATTTCAACTATAAAATTAATTAAAAATATTATTCTTAGATTAGAAACAGTTGAAGTAAATTTACATTGTTCTTCAATCATTTGTTGTTCATATTTTATTTAAATTTACAAATAAGAAAAATTACATTAGTTTTCTGATAAGAACGATTAATTTCCACCATTAGTTCATAATAAATAAGACTAAATATGGTGAATAATAATGCGTTTTAATTGATTAAAATTTATATATAATATTCATTAAGAGGAATTTTATAACATTTAACATGAAACTTTAGTTAGTATTAATTGATGTGTTTAAAATTAGAAGTCAATACTACTTAAAAACTAATTGGAAGTAACATAAAAATTCATTAAAGAATATTAGTAGAAAGAAACAATTGATTTGGAGCTATTCTTTCATCAAATTTATCGTATATCACTAATGTTATTAATTATTGATTATGATTCTACATTATCGTGGATTCGAGTGAACTGATCTTAAGAGTTAGAAAGGGTTTTTTGTGGAGATTTCAGTAATTTTATAGTTGAAATCATGAGTCAATTGAAACTAGACCACCATGGAAAACCTGGAGTATTCAAGATAACTGATATTACAATTAAATCTTTCTCTAAGATAAACAAAGAATATTAGTTAAAGTGATCGACAAAAAATGCAATAAAACATAATGAATAAAAAAGAATGGACTTCGTAAATGGTTACAATTCAATGAAGAATACTCAAGGGATCAATAAATCTTAAGACTTTTATCTACTAACAAAATTCTATTTAGGTAAAAGCATCTACCGTGTATTGAATGTTGATAATAATAGTAATATAATTACCTTAAATAGATGGTAATTTATGACATAGTGACAAGTTGGTCATGTTGATTAAGTTGTGTTAACCATGTTGTTATGCTGTTATTAAGTGACACAATTTAGAATCTTTGATTTGTTCATTCTTTCATTTTATTCTTCATATTAGTCTTAATAATGACTAATAACTAATATGAACCTTAGATTCATGACTTCCAATATATATAACACAGTTGCACACAAACCTAAAATTACAACCTCTAAACCATTTTGATAAAAGATCTTGTCTAAGATAGAAATATAGTATTTTAGAAGAGGCATCTGAATCTATATTTCTGTTCTTACTTATTTAAGCTATTTTATTTAATTTCCTTCCTTCATTACTTTTCACATTTGTATGTTACCACAACAGGATGATACCGAAAGTTGTATGCGACGTGAATTTTTATTTCATCGGGAGATTTCTGCGCACATGAAAATCGTTATCAGTATTATTTATTATGCTGTGATAAAAAAAGAAATGATCACATCAAAAATTGAAAGGTCTAAAAGTAACACACTCTCTGCTAGGCCTAAAAGTCCTAGGTACGATTCATGATCCGGTCGTTAGTGTTTTGTGTCAAAAAAATCCGAAAATAAGATGAAATAAGCTGCCACTATATGCTAGTTTCTAACAGTCGATAAGCTCATGTCAGTTTATTAGGCAAATTGCTTGAAAATGTTACATCTATCGAATCATCTACAAGCAAAAATTACTACTGATATACTTTTAACATTTTCTAAGACACTTTGTGAGTACTGTACAATGCATCACAAGTGAAGATATCGCTACCTAAAATGTTTTGATCACTTGCACATATTTAATGTGAATTGATAAAAGTATACAGAAAAAGAAAAAAATATTTTTTTTGTTACACCATGTAGTAGTTGATATGAATTATACCGTAATCTTATTAATTAAAGCTAGAATAATTTCTTAATAAACTTATTGACTCTAAATAAACTAACTAAAAATTGTACTAGAAGGGTTTTTTGGATATTATAGTAATTTCAGTAGTTGTGATCATGAATCAATTGAAGCTAGACCACCATGGAAAATGTGGAAGCACTGGACGGCCTAGAGGTTAAGCACTTGCACTCGAGACCGATAGGTTCTGGGTTCGAATCTCGCCAGACGGGATCGTGGATGCGCACTGTTGAAGAGTCTCACAATAGGACAAAACAGCCGTCTAGTGCTTCCAGGTATTCCATGATGGTCTATCTTCAATTGACTCATGACCTCAACCATTAAAAATTATACTTTGATTAATGTTTTTGCTATACTCTAAACTCTTGAACACACACAAGAACACATACATACTTCATTTAGATGATATTTATAATTTGCAGCTAAAACGAAAATTCATGTTTTAAGATTTAAAGTTAATTACTATGTTTTTAAATGTTTTTCGATGTTTAGGCAGTTATAAGACCTATTGTAATTAAGTAATTTACTGCAAGGGTAAAGAAACATACTTTTCATGAAACTAACTCTATGGATTCCTCCTTATTATGATGACTTTTTTAAAAACTAATCTAAGAAACCTTGTTTGAAGTAGTCGATAAGGTGTTAAATGTTTAATTTTCATTGAATATTGCATAGTTTTCTATACACTTGTTAAATATAATGAAACATCTTTGATAAATGGTAAAAACTAAGTTTAAATAGGAAATCTATCTATAATTAAAAACTATCTGATCAGAACCACTGATTTTTGTAGAATTTATGCTCAAGGATGACAATGTTTACTAACAATTCAGATTACCGTGTCCAGATACAATTATCTTAGTGTAATAGAACAGTTTATTGTTAAGACCAGTAAAGGTGTTTTTAGTTTACAACAGGGACTGATTTTAGATATATAAAAAAACTGTTAAAAAACCAGGTAGCATTCGACAGATGTTTGATTTTTGTAAAGTACTCGTCAGTAATATGTATTCACAACGATCTTGTAGTACGAATACAGGATCTTCGTGCTACATAAAAAACTCTTAACCCTAAAACGAATAAATTTGTATTAAATGGGTCACATTTCTAACTTTAGTCAATTATTTGCATTGTTAAACATTGCTACATATTGCCATAAATAAATAGCGATCATAGCTTCTTGATGGAATTTCAGTTTATATGTAAACTGATCACTATTAATAAAAACGACTTGAGTTTCATCCATAAAAGCTAAACTACTAATTGTGTGAGTAGTGTATTCCATTTATTAAATACAAGTTTATGTACTTGTTTTACCTAACAGAAGCTAAAAATGAGTTATCTATACCATGGTTCAAATATACAACTCAGTGATGTACTGATTATAAAACCTAATAGTTTATACTTCTGAAGAGCCTTAAGTCTGAATAAATAAAAAATTTTATTGCTTCCAGCTTGAAATTATCACTTCACTAAAGTTACTAAGAACCATAAATGTATTTTCAATAAACAGTAATAATCATATATTAGTTATTGTAGTGACAATAACTTCGTTTTAGAACAAACAAAAACTGAAATCAAATTACTTTTACAGAAAGATATGAATATTTTTAACTTTGAAAGGTTATCAGTATACAGTTTCGTGAAGGTCATGTAATTTTCGTAGATTTCAAATCTTAATTAGATCACTATTGAAAACCTGGAAGGACTGAATGGGTATTTTGTCTCGGTATAGAACTCCTCAGCATTACACACCCACGACCCAGAGTTCGGATGCTGAGTTTTCAATGCTAGTATATTTAAGATTAGTTTGTGATTTAAAATCTATGAAAAAAAGTGATAGTCAGAAATGTTACAAAAGGAATTTACGATAACTATCGTACGATTATAATTTGTTTCGATGGCAATAAGGTCATGGTATATGCCTTATCAATTTCAATGTGATAAAACTCGTGAGTGCATATTTCATTGTCTTTAATAATGACATCTTTTTAAGTAACACATTTTTTCCTTATTTAACAAATTGATATATTTCATTTGCATTTTTGCAGAATTTTATGTGGGTCAACAGTGAATAGTGTGACTCGAATAACTTATTGAGTACTAACCACAAAATTGTATTTAGGAAGTCTTTTTTTCTGAGCTTGACATATGACGACAAAAGTCTCAAGAAAATTTCACAAGACACCTAATAATCTAATAATGAAGTATACAACACATGATACTTACAGACACAATAGTGAATCAAATTTAAAATCAGTTATGACAAACATATGAAATGAATTATCTGTTTATTTACTATGAAAGAGTAGATAATACTTTTAGGTAGTATTAGTGAATCTCATTGAAATTTCTATAGAAAAAATACTGTAGAAACCGACAGCCTGTCTTCGACTATCTATTACATCAATTACTAATATGGTCTTAAAATGTCCACTTAAATTAGACTTTAGATAATACCAAGCACGAGGTCATAGATGCGCGATGTGGAGGAGTCTCATACTAAAACGAAACGGCCATTCAGAGCTTCCATATTTCCGATCTAACCTCAACCAGTTCATGATATCAATGAAATTCAGGAATCTCCACAACCTCATACTAATAATATGATTCAAGTAAAATTTCATACTGTGATAGATTATCTAAAATTAAAATAATTTTGAAAACCGGTTATTATTTTTATTCACCTGAAACTCGTGATTGAAGTTGATAAAGTAGTATGAGCAAAGATGTACAGTGGCTAGAAGTGGAATCCAGGACGCGCGTTTCGTCCTATTTGGGATTTGTCAGCTGGATGTACCTGCATCTCAGAGTTGATGTTCATTCTGGGACTCGATCCCAGTACTATTTGCTTCAAACGCCATCACGTCATCCACTCATCTACTGAGTCCTGATAGTCTCTTGCTTGTGCAATGGGGTGAATTTTAAATTCAATAGGTATTGTTTGTTTGAATTTTCCCATTGACACTTAGGACTGCAATTGATCAGTCTCTTATTGGCATATGTGCATACTGTGCCTTAATTCACAAGCATTATAAGCAAAGATGAATAGTGGCTAGCAGTGGAACCCAGACGCGCGTTTCGTCCTATTTGGGACTCGTCATATGATGAATAAGAGACTGATCAGTTGCAGTCCTAAGCATCGATGGGAAGACTCAAACAAACAATACTCAGTGAATTGATAAAGTAGGCTTTATTCAACAATCAAATGTAGTCCATATACTGCAAAACTTAGAACATCTAAAATGTTAAAAGCCTAAAATGATACAAATTCAGAAACAAGACCAATACAACTCTTCTAACATTACTTAGTTGATGGGGTTTCTTCAAATGATATAAATATACCGTGACAATTGATTTGTGTTTTTTTTTATTAGGAGAACAACTCTTCCTGAAACTTCCATTTAGATATAATGAACTGGAATTTTTTATTTAATAACTAATCAATCAAACACACATAAAAAGATTATATAATAATAACAAATAATAGTAATAATAGATCAATAAATATGTTCACAGTTAAGTTTCATTTCAAAATTAGCTAATTCAAACAAAGAGACCGAGAAGAACAACTGTTAATTTTTTACCAAAAAAAAATCTAGAAAATGAAGACCATAAAAGGTTATGGAAGGGTTAACTAATCTTATTCAATTATATATACATATAGCTAACTTGATAGATAAGATCGTCGAACTATGATCTGATAATTCTTTGTCAACAAAGCGGCTATACTATTTTATAACAATATTTTTTCAATCATAAAAAAAGTCTTTACACGATTCACTTAACCCTATTTAATTAATTGCGTGCAAGAATTTGGCGTGATGATGACAATGATAATGATGATTGTAAATAGGCTAATGACTGATAGCATTTGTGATGATGATGTTGGTGGTGGTAGTGGTGTCAGTCACATTAACAGTAATAATAATAATGACGATGATAATAATAATAATGAGAACGACAGTTGTAATGAACCCATAAATAAAGATTAAATCCAAAGGACCTAAATTGAAAATCATGAAAAACGAAATACTGTTACATTGATCAGTTTTGTAACAAAAATTTAACTAGTTAAGTTTAACCAATCTGATTAGTGATAAGATACAATAAAAGTTTGAAGCAAACACATTTTATTTGTCAAATTTTAATAAATAATAATCAAATATGGGAGAAAAAAGATTGAATAAACCAAAAGAAAAAAAAGTTTTGTTTTCTTTTTCATGTTATAGACATGAAATGATAAGTAGTATATTTAATTCAATGATAGTAATCAATCCATTGTTTAGTAGCAGGTCACTAGTGTGTACATTTAAGTGAGAGAAAAGAAAGGAAGAAAACGAAGGAGAAATAAAAATTCAAATCATCCATTTAAATAGACAATTAATTAGTTCTACTTGATTTAACTATATATAATCGGAAGTTGATAAAGATGAAAGCATCATGTCAGCAATTGATTAGAATTTTTTTTAAAAACGTATAGGTAACTGGATTTAGATCAAGTCGTTTCTTATTACGTACTTATCATAATCAAGCTTAAACATTTTCTTTTTGTTATCTTACAACAATATTAGGCTAATGTATACACAGATTTACAGAGTTCAATAAGGCAAACAGATTTTGTAAATAATTTAGGTAAACAACAAAAATAACTAATTTTCTAGTATAAAGAATTCGATGATATCAATTAATTAATTTTTGTATTCATTAGTCCCTAAAATATCAGTTTAGTTTACTCAGAATCATTCTTAAATTGTATTGCTTAAAAAAAACTATATCATCTAGGTTTAAATATCATCTGTACAGGGATTTGTGGAGATTGTAGTATTTTGATAGTTGAATTCACGAGTCGATCTAAGCTAGATAACTACCGAAAATCTGGAGGTACCGGACAGTTTTCAGTGGATTTCAGCGGTGATCTAGCCTATATTTACTCGTGAATTCAACTATCAAAATACTACAATCTCCACAAATCCCCAAACTGATAATGATCATGTGCTGACTAGTGACTAACTTCAAAATGAATTTCCTGGAGTTGAATTGAGAAGCCGTGGTCAGTGGAGTTCAATTCGTGAAGACAATTATCCACCTCGAACAATGGATCAAAGGTTGAGCAAAATCATGGATCGATTAAAGTTATACATTAACACCGTTGGGTCCCACCTCAGTGGTCTAGAGGTAAAGCGTTCGCGCACAAGTCCAAAAACATGAAGCTCAAGTCTCACTTGCGGGATTATGGATGCGCACTGATGAGAAGTGCCATATTAAGATAAAATGGTTATCAAGTGCTTCCAGTTTTCCAATGGTGGTTTAGCTTAGATCGACTCGTGAATTCAACTGTTTTCTTGTCAGTATATGTGTGAACGAAGAATTATTGAATATCACCTCTATTTTAGGTTACCAGTTTTATGGGTCAATTTTATTGGTATCTTCAAGTAGGTCATAATTATTCACATAATAAAAATGAGTATTTTTGCCCTATTATTACTTTCATTAAACATATGTACTAAGTTAAAATAACTAAGATCATTTTCTTGAGAAATTATGACTAGAACACAAATGACCTTGTGGATCGGAACCTTAAATTAAAGCATAAATTGTGAGTTCATGTGAAATAATTGTACTAAAACTCCAGTATCTGTAGATAACAAATTTTGATACATCATAACTATATTTAATGATGACGATCTTGTATGAAGTTTGTATCAGCAAGCGTAAAAATAGGATTTTTTTCAATGAAGAAGGAAACAATTTAGAATGATCCATTTTGGTCATTGCTCGTTAAAGTTTATAAATGATAATTGACTGAATAGAAAATCTTAATATCCAGACTGCGAATGAACGCTTTCGACTTCATGAATAAAACTGTGAACTGGTCAAGTGGATAACGAGTTGTTTTATGGAGTAATGTTTACTGGGTTCGATTCCCAATGTGAACAATATTAACATTTTGTTGACTGATTTCAAAATAGAAGTGAATATCATAGATCTTACTGATAGCTACATTCTGAATATTTTAACTTCAAATGGATTCAATCTGAACAAAGTTTTCATTCATGACTGATATCAGCCCTAGAATTGATGATGAGAAGAGAACTTTAAACAAATTTTTCATTTTATTGACTATCGTAACCAATGGTTAGAGACTCTAGGTGACATGGCTCAGAATCGATCACAATGGCGTAGGTATATACACTCTTTATCTTCCCTTAAACCTTGAGATTAAAATTGCTTCATAACTTTTTTCCTTCCTATACTATATCCTTATATA
This sequence comes from Schistosoma mansoni, assembly GCF_000237925.1. Classification (NCBI taxonomy): domain Eukaryota; kingdom Metazoa; phylum Platyhelminthes; class Trematoda; order Strigeidida; family Schistosomatidae; genus Schistosoma; species Schistosoma mansoni. The sequence continues at coordinate 9,916,196 of NC_031497.1, forward strand.
CAACCTTTCTTTTATATACCACCACAACCAAATTAACTACTTCTATGAATCCGGTGTTCATCTTGTTGTGCTAATGAGGTATGGCAACTTGGATCGATGCATATATGTGCCTAGTCCTACGTTGTAGCTGGCTGACTGACTTAATCTTTAAAGCACCTTATCACCACTTACTTACAACACCCTTTCCGTTGTTTATGACAAACTTGATCTTTCTCTAAATTATTCAGTTCGTACATAATAATCTGAATTATAAATCTTATTCAACTCTCACCATACAGCGCTGATCATGTAAAGTTATCGAAAATACTATTTCATGCTCAAAATGACTGTACTGCATTAATTTTTTTTAAAATCTGAATTCTATCCTTGTATATTAATCCTGATTAACTTAATTATAGTTTTACTTGTATAATTCATTAGTATATAAATATGAAATTTGATAGAATCAATTATCTATTATACTAGTCACTATGACAATTAATCAATTGAGTATAACAATTTGTTTATTTTTTTGTTAAATAGACAAATGAGCTTTGTATAAATATTATATATATATGTATATATATTACTGAAAAAGAAAATTATAAAAGTACACAAGGAACACAAGTGAAATAATAAAGTATTTTGAGATTAGTACATTGTTACTATATTTCTAATGAATGTGACTTGTGTATAAGTAATAGAATCTAGACTTGACATTGAATATCATTGATAGTAAATATTGATAAAATTAACATACATAAGGAAGAAGAATAAGAAGGGATTTCATAGTGAATGACTATAGATTAATTATAAGTTAAATTAATGTTTATATGATGTAACAAATAATGATTGAAATGAATAGTATTACAATCATATATGAAATGTTTATAACTGGGTTTTTATTTTCTTCTTTTAATAAAATGAATGGTGAATTATTGAATGATTCATTAGTGATTATTTCTTTTATATAATACGTGTTAAAAGATTTGTAGCAACTGCATTTAATGCTGCAATAATTTTACTTTGATCTGGATCATCTTTTAAAATTCGACGATGTACTTCAAGTAGATTTGATAAATCTGATGAATCGATATTACCAAGATTTTTATTTAAAGTTTGATTAAACAGAATTGTTTCTAAGTTAGACAATCGATTATCGGTGTTTGATTCAGTAAACGTTGGATTTGAGTATGAATTGATATTGACTCCTGTTGACAGATAAGTATCAGATGATAATAAAGAAGAAGAGAGAGGAATAGGAAAAGGAGAAATGGGAGTAGTATCTTTAGACGCTTGAGTCACAGTTGCTGGTGCACATAATGAAGATGACAATGGAGAAATGGATGACTTCTGTGAATGACTAGATACATCAACGTCTACATTAGCGTTACCATGACACCATGAAGAAATGCTAAGGTCTGTAGGATGCATATTATCACTTGAAGATGTAATATGTGGGTTAATATTATTCAAAGGATATGAATTTAGTTTTATGTGATTCTTTGAAAGGTAATTATCACTGCATGGTGGTAACAAGTTTTTATTATTATTAATACTTTGAAGATAATTAGGATTTATAACATTTGACTGAATATAATTGTTAGCTACCCATGATTCGATCGCTGATGATGTATTCATAAAATTATTCAAAGAAAACGTTGGTCCAATGCTTCCAGAAATATGAGTAGATGATGGATCAAAATCGGTTACAGATGTCTGTAATTTTGTTGTTCCTATCATCGATGATGGTAAAATAATCCCAGTTGATCTTGAAGAAATTATATCATCTGAATTACTATCATTTGTTGACTTATAGTCGACATTAACTTGACGTTTCCATTTATTACGACGATTTTGAAACCAAATTTTAACTTGAGTTTCAGTTAGTTGTAATGTTCTTGCTAAACCAACACGTTCAGAACTAGATAAATAACGTTTCAAAGCAAATGTTGATTCTAAACGATAAACTTGATTTCTTGAAAATACAGTACGTGTTTTCTTTTTTCTTCGTAATAACTGAATAGACAATGATTTTGAATTAAAATCTTTTTTACAATCTATTTCATCATCTGTTCCAATGTTATTCAATTCATTTGCTACAATATGAAAAAAATATATTGTTCTATTCAAAGATTGTATACACTTTATTTATCTTTGATCATTAGAATAATTATCTACTACAATGATAACTACTCAATAACTCTTAGAAGTCTGAAAGTCTAAAGTACATATACCTAGTTTAGACATTTTTAACGCTGATTGGATGACCTATTCAGTGTACAATGAATTGGAAAACCATGTACCTATTTATATTCGATAATTTTGATGTTTGATTATATTTCATTGAAAAAGCTTGGATCACATTGCCAAGCGAAACGTTGGATTTTCTTCAAATTCATTCGCTGAGATTTTGCAATTATATTATTCCTATTTAATGTTTTATATAGAAAATCACTAATTTAGTAATCCATTATTTTCAGAAGGGGGTTTTGTGTACATTTTAGTAATTTTATATACTTGATAGGTCCTGGGTTCGAATCTCGTGAGGCGGGATCGTGGATGCGCACTTCTGAGGAGTCCCATAATAGGACGAAACGGCCGTCCAGTGCTTCCAGGTTTTTCATGGTGGTCTAGCTTCAAGTGACTCATGAGCTAAATCATATAATAATCCATTATTCATTAATTGATCTCAATACGTATATTCTATCTTAGTTGATTTAGACTAAAGCGAAAATACTTGGTTTAGTATTTAATATGAACAAACAGTATTCGTTTAACCAATAAACTAAACAACAATTAGCTTAATTATCAATGGGATCTTATTGTGAATAAGGTATTATGTGGAAGTATATAGTATCTATTATCCAGAAACGAACAATTCTAATCTAGATACCATCCACAATAACTCATCTATGTTTAATATTTTCATTCATAACTGGAAATACATCGAGATATTTTAAGTTTTATAAGTCTTAGTGGTATGTTTTGTTGTAGTTACTTCTTATTTACTAATCTAATGTCAATTACATGATAAACTTGACTCGAAATTTATATATTTAAACTGCTTTCTTATGGTGATGATGTACTACATAGTACGTTACAATTGCATGTTTTATTAGAATTATAGTTATAAATTGCGTATGCATATGAGTAAGTGAATGGACAAGTAAAAATCATACTTACCTTGATGATCAGTACCTAAGTCATCTGCATTTGGCCAAAAATTGTTCATTCGTAAATTGGGTGACATAAGATCATCTGCCTTTGGACTATTTTCAATATCACTCATATCTTCATCAACATATTTGTCGATATTATCATTGCTACTATTAGCGGATGTAGTATTTTTAATTTCTCTATCGATATTGTTCTTAATATTTTGCTGACGATTATATATACGACCTTCACATTCTTTTGGCGGAGTGTATAAGTGATTAGAAGAAGGAATTATTACTGGTGTTGTTATAGTTCCAGGATAGTTTGAACTATTCACTGTGTATAGTTGCATTTCATTTGACCAGTTCGATGTTGAATATTCAGTGGATAGACGACTATGAAAATTTAATAAATTCATAAAATTTGCTAGTTGATTGTTATGACTATCGTTATTATTGATAAAACATTTGTTGTTAATTTCATTGATACTTTTGATATGATTTATACTATCACGTTCTGACATCGATTCATTCACAGTGAGATTATTATTTTTATTAAGAAATGATGAACTGGTATTTGGTATATTTACAAGATTATTTACTGTTGTAAACACTGGATTGATAATTTTATTCAATGTTATGTCAGTAGGTGTTGTATCGATTCGATTCGCGACATCTGGTAGACTACAGTTTTGTAACCATAATAAAAGATCATTATTACTAATATTGTGGTCATTAGCCATAGTATTAGTAGTAGTCATTGTTGTTGTTGCTGGTAATGGTGATGGCGGTTGTACAGGAGTAGAAGGGTTAGTAACAGTAGCAGTAGATATAGTAGTATTGTCAACAGGTTGGTTATGTAAAGTATTGTTACAAGTCATTTGTGTTGTGGCATCTAAGGATTTTTCATGATTTATTATGTCATTCAATAATGTAGTTGATATCATCTGTGATATGGATGGATCAGATTTTATGTTATTTAATTTATTGTTAATCATAAATGCTAACAACTCAAATAGATTAAACTGTGTTAAAGATTTTTCATTTTTCTCCGAATATATTTTCCTTATGAGATCGAGTAAAATGGTAGGATTTGTTGTATCTGTTAACATTCTGTGCAACATTTCGATCGTAGTTAAATATAATGACTTATCCATATTACTATGATCGATTAATTTAGTAGTAGTTGATGACGAATTTGATGATTGTAACGATGATGTGGTTGAAATCTTTATTTGACTTGGGTTATTATTTATTGAAGTATTATTCACACAGTCAATATTATGATTCACTTCCTGAATAGTATCTGTCGGTGTAGATAGGTTTTTAACCTTTTGATTTGAGTAAAATGTTTCACACAATGCAATATTAGTTAAATTATCTATAATTAATGAAAATATTGAAGACAATAGAGTGACGTATAAGTTAGACAGTTAAATGATAAAAACTCATATGAATTTATGAATTTGGCATAATTTTACAATGTGTCCATGAATGAATAGTAATATTTCATAAAAATCAGTACTGAACTTTGGCGGCCTGTTCGAATATCTGAGCTACCTATCCCAGCCATCTAGATATTTCAACAAGCCATCTGCTTTTGCTTGTTTTGACACATCATTATTGTCTATTAATCGGATAACCTATTCAGGCTTGTTTATGTAACGTTCACGACCTTTCACCGTACAAGTAACAGAAAAGTACAATCAAAGACATCGTGGTGGCTGATAATATGAATTGCGAATATGTCAATTCCTGAAACTGCTTACATCTAACTGGCGACCACCCAATATTTGTCATCAGGATCGATCAAGAAATATGAAAAGGAAACTTATTAAAATACTTTATGTCCTGACAATTTTATTTCGTACCAAAAATATAATATTGAATAAAGCTATTAATAATAATGATAATACTACTACGAATAATAAGTAAGATACTAATATACAGTAAAGATTGCAAATTTCAAACAATGTCCAACTAGCATACTATAATTTAGTCATCACTACGCCTATCTATTATGCTATCACACAAATACACAGGTATTGTCATAAGGTCTTTACGATCATGTTATACATGCCATAACATTTTTGATACTAAAATAATTTTATTAGTTTCTCAATTATCTACACAAAACCATAAACTTTACATCAAGTATCTGGAAACAAACAAAAAGAACAAACACTGATAAATAAATTCATTCTTTCGATGGTAGTCTTCATGAAAGCATAAAGTGAATTATTAGAAGGAGGTTTTGTGAAGATTTTAGTAATTTTTTATATAGCTGAACTCATGAGTCAATTGAAGCTAGACTATCATGGTAAACCTGGAAGTACTGGACGGCCGTTTCGTCCCTTTGTGAGGCTCCTCGGCAGTGTGCATCCACGATTCCGCCTCGAGAGATTCGAACCCAGGTTAAGCGCTCGCTCCCGAGACTGATAGTTCCTGGGTTCAAATCTCGCGAGTTGGGATTGTGGATGCACACCACTGAGCAGCCCCACAATAGGATGAAACGGCCGTCCAGTGCTTCCAGGTTTTCCATGGTGGTCTAGCTTCAGTTGACTCACGATTTCAACTGTATAAAACGAATTATCAAACACACTTATCAATAAAGTATTTACCTACAAACAAGCCGATTTCAAAAATAAAATTGTTGAAGTACTTCCTCTTTACATACATCCTTCAACCTTCTTCTATAAAAAGTAACTAAATAAATACCATAATTTATTTTCACATGAAATTAAGAATGCTTATTAATTATTGTAGCTAACGTGTAGTTAGCAATATTAAGAATGATAATTAGACAATCTTAACTAATAATTATGTAATATGATCTCAATAATACTAACAATCAATTTATATGAATGAATAGTCATATTTAGTTTTAATATTTAAGTAGTGACAAGAGTTACGTAACATAGATTGGAAAAATAATAGGACTTAAAAATTACCAATGGCAATAGATGATAGTAATATTATAAACTGACTAAAATTTAACAATGTAAACGACTGGATTCCAACTTTCTCTTAAGTTCATGAGAGTTTTAAGTTTGTTCCATGATGAGATTATAAATGATCAAAGTTGAAGAATCCCATTCCAGGACAAAACATATATCTAATACTTTCTAGTTTTTAATGATTAACTAGCTAAAATCCCTATGTGATGAGAAAAAAGTTTTATATATTCCCTATTCACCACAGTTCTCTCTTTCTACTCCTACTCCGAAATTATATTTTAAAAATATCTTGTTATATTGAATCGATGTAAGAGAAAATTAGATTTACTCAAGTAAAGTATTTGTAATTTACAAACAGTGGTTAATAGCTTATATACTGAGTATATGAACATTCTAAGCTCAATTTATTTGATTCCACCAGTCAACCATTTTTTGTTTTTGATAGAGTTTTGTTCTCTCAGCTGGATGGTATGGTCGTGGAACTTTCATCATTCTTTCCAACGACATTATCAGCACAAACTTCTAGTAGAAGTCTACCTGACGAAAGCTCCACGACCAAACCATCCAGCTCAGAGGACCAAACTTCATCGAAATCATCCACCTGAGTTACAAATCTTCTCCACCATCTCAAAATCACAAATGTACATAAATTCTGAATGTGATAACTCATTGAAAACATTGTTAGATAACATGGTTTCATAAACTATAAAAAAAGGCCTGTTCAAGAACTGAAAATTTAAATAAGTAGTGATATTAACGTAAACCAAAGAATTAATGACATTATTATTTGTACAACCTTGTTACATCTTGTCTTGGAAATACTACAAAATGTTTGTTTATGGATTAAATTCTACCGCAGTACGGTTGAAAACTAGTAAGTACTAAATAGATATTGGTTTGAATTTTTTCACCAGTTCCTACACATGAAATTACATCAGTTGTAATATTTCACCAATTTGTTCTATGCTTCTTGATAAATTGTAAAGCATATTTGCTCTCGATTTTATAACGCAGCCGATAACGTGTGTAACAAGATTTAACGGTTAAAGAAAAAAGAATACTAATCTGAAAAGTAAAAAAATCATTAAATCATAGAGATAATTTGTGGCTACAGTGTCGTATCACCGGTTTCTTCAATCTCACATCACAAGATAACATTGAACCCGTCGTCTAATAGTGTGCCATCCAGGTATTTGATACTTCACATTCCATCGAGAAACGTTCTTAATAAACATAACATTTTAGTTTTATAAATTCTATCTATTTCGATAATTAATTAGAGCAATTAAAATCCTCTACATTTTACTAACATTTTATGGATTTGGCTAAATTTACAGAAGTTCCACTTAAGAAGTATGCTATTCTAATCACGAATTGTTGTGAATTAGATTACCAATGAAAATTTTATAGTTCTAAACACATTGTTCAGTACAGTTCTATGGTTTTCAATAGTGTAGTCGGTTAATTCATCAAGAGACTCAAATCTACTTTAATCACTATATAATGAATGGTGTACAGTTGTTTCTATAAATAGTATTATTTAAAGAGATATAAGGTAGAGCGGTATTCATGGCTGTTTACTACTGAAGTCTTAAACAATAATGAATTATTTATCTAATGTTTACTCAATTTTTAATAGTTCAGCAAATAACTTTAGTGCTTGATGAAAATTAATTTAGAGAGTCACGATAACAACAACTACTTAAAAGAAATTTTTGTAAGTTGGTATGAACAGACTTTGCAAACACTGTTACCGACCACATATATGAATGATGTAAGTCACACTTTTAACAAATGACAAAAGTTAGCTCTAAACTGAACTAATCTTCACAAACTTCACCCTTGATAATAACTCCATGTTTACCGGTGGCTGGTTTTCCGATGAATTCCATGGGTTCTAGTGAAAAATCAACCATACAGGGTGTGAAGCAATTACCCACCGATACATCCCACTACTGCTGCGCTATATTACAAATTGACTGGATTATAAACCACAGACCGATTAATTCCAACCACCTAATCTAAAGGTCATATCTTTTCCATGAGACTTGGAGGTGTTGAGTAAGATCCTGTAGTAGGAACTCTTGGCTGATCAGATCCAAACTATGATGAAATTACAGTCCAGCTCTCCATGATTTTCACCAGCTCTCCTGTCAATTTTATTCCGTTAGGCGATCTGTTATTAAGTTAAACTCATTTCTATAAACTGCATATCATGATTTTACTTCAGCCAGTTAACAGTATTTATTTATTACTGAATCACAGTAATTTTTTCCGTATAAAGTTCTGTAACTTTATTTGTTAAATGCTGTCATTTATAATTCTACTAAAGTGTGAGTATACACACTGAAGTTAGCTGGTATTATCTGAAACCCATTCAACAGAACTAATAGTATTAGTAAATAAAATAAAAAAACTGAAATTACCAAAGATTCTTATAAGCCATCCGATATCAGATATAATGGATTAATAAACATGATCAGTAAAGTTCCAGTCATTATGGAAGAATAAACAATATTATACTGATGTTTGGTCTTTAATAATGAAAACATAAATTATCCATACTAGTAAAAATCCATTCATGTTAATCTCTACTTAATTACATGAATGCAATCAACTGGAGGATATGGTTCAACTACTTAATTGTCATGAATAAGTATCTGTAGCCAATTATAGAAACATTACCAAAGTTTACAGAAATAGTCATCGTTATCAACAATCAGATTGGTCATTTCTAATGCAGTATGAACATACGTTTGATGTAATTTGTATGTCGTGTTTTTTTTATCAAACTCAAACCAGAAAAAAACTTTTAAATTAAAAAAATGCTTGTACATGATATAATTAAATAGATTTCATCTTTTATCATGATCAAGATCACTGAAAAGATAACAAATACTTGTAGCCCAGATTGTGTCATATTCTCTAATCTGGATGGTTTACTCTCGAAGCTTTCACTATAGGTAGGGAAGTTAGAACTTATTTCACGTAGAAGAATCACTTCAATGTGTTACATTATCGTCTTATTAAATATATTACCATAGTACACCAAAAGAATATATATATGTATATACATGTGTAAATCTTTTGAACTGAAACAAAACATATCCGTAATACTTCTAGGTGATAATAGACTTGCTAGCCACTATCCCTCTTTGCTTGCAATGCTTGTGAATTAAGGCTATATCGAGGCAACACGCAAAGTATGCAAATATGCCAATAAGAGACTGATCAATTGCAGTCCTAAACGTCAACGGGAAGATTCAACCAAACAATACTGAGTGAATTTAAGCTTCATCCCACTGCACAAGCAAGTGACTATCACGACTCAGTAGCTGAGTAGATAACATGATGGCGTTTGAAACAAACAGTGCTGGGATCGTGTCTCAGAGTGAACAACTCTAAGATGAAGATACATCCAGCCGATATGTCCCAAATAGGACGAAACGCGCCTCCTGGATTCCACTACTAGCCACTATCCATCTTTGCTTATGAAAACAGACTTTGTTTTAAAAATAATTTATGTTCAATAAAATTCTATTCAACTTTCAAGTTACTAATTATTGCTCCTTACAAAAACCTCTAATACATTGTCATTATCATTCAAAAATGGATTACGATAATAAAATAAATTTAAGCAATGAAATAAAACTAAAAGAAAATATAATGACGATAATAATAGTTGATAAAACCCACTACAATTTAACTTACCATCAGTCTTTTCAATTGTATCCAATTGAATATTGTCAGTGTTAAGTTCTTTAGTCATATTATTACCATTATTATTATTATTATTATTATCTAATAAACATATTTGTGAATCCAGTATAGATGTTATTGAAAAATGTGATGATTGTAGATTAAGACTATTTGAAGTAACAGTTTCCATAAGGTATAATATAATAATTAGTCACTATGTTACCGTTAATTGTTTAAAATAAATATTATAATGATATTAAATGGTTAATGACATTTAATCCTGTCTATCATCAAATGATCAGAATAAAAATATTATCGAATAAGGAAGATTTTTAAAAAAATTTCTATTGTGTCCATTAGTATATGGGTGTTAAACTAAAGGGTTAGAGGGTTAGATATTCATGTCTACTATAAAATTATAAGAAATTACTTTAGTTACCTTAAGAAATAGGAATGAAATTATTTCTTCAACCCAAAAAAATCATCATTTTATAAACCAATAAATCAAAATTATTTTAATGTAGGTTTACGTTAATTTTCCTTTCTCCCCTAAGTTTAATTCTTTTCTTTTTTTTCTTTTTTTTTTAAAAAAAGGGGGTTAGAAATCTTCGTTTACCTATACATACATGGTAATACATACATTCATTATATGCATAGTATTCATCCTAAATGGTTAAACCTAGGTAGGGATTTTCTTTCTCCATTAAACATTAGTATGTATGTATGTATACATACATACATACATATATACACTACAAATACTAAACGACTATCTACAAATCAAATAATTTTCTCTACAGAAATTAGTATTCATTTCTGTTTTTTTTATTATTATTTATCCAATCAAAATCGAATGTCTTCTTCCATTCATTTAAATAAAGGATCACATAAGTAACTTCAAGGGAAATAAATCTATTTCTTTAAATGAATTTATATATTTTAACTAAATAAAATGTTTTGGGGGAAATTGAATATAAGGTAAATGTTAATTTTGTTCATTAAATCCAATCAAAAAAATTTAAAATCAATCGGATTGAGGTATATTTGGTTAACGAGTATCATATAAGTTGAAATGAGCTTGTTAGATTCTACTGTTAACTAGTATTAAACCTTAATAAAACTTGTAATCACATGATAATATCGAGACAATACTCTCGGGATACATATATGCTAAAAAAGACGAAACGACTGTAGCTATTAATATCAACAATGAGAAGACTCAAACCCTTATAATAATGGAAATAACTATCTGTAAACTTTTCAAAGAATATGTAATATATATGCACAAGAAGAGGATATATGAAATTTTTGACATAATGTCCTCAACTGATTTTCACTAATGGATGAGTGAAAATTCGGCAACAAAACAATGGGGTTCTTCTAAATTTTCGTGCTCCTATCTACCCTCCTTTCATTCAGAGCTGTTTTTTAGGTAATTAGTAGTTTACTTTTAAAAAAGCTACAAATTGATTGTGTAATTGATGAAATTATAAACCAGTAATATTCATCGAAATGTATTGTGAAGTGATTAATAAATCTTAAAAATGGCTATAATCATGGACTGACGATATTATTTGAAACACTTAAAACTTGAAAATTCTACACAGCTATTTCGCCCTCGTTTGAAACTTTACATGAGTATGTTTACACGAATTTCCGATATTTTTTGAGTTCACAATAATTTTAAACCACTGGGTGATCATCCATGTGTCAGTATTTTAGACTTCAGCTAGTTCGTTACTTTTTTATCGGCATCTAACATGCGAAACGAGTTACTTGATACTTTCCACTTATCTTTAAATAAAATAATTTAATACTGAGATTCTGACCAAAGTTCAATGACTTTAGTGAGTTTTTCAGTTAGAAAGCAGGTCTTTTCACAAACCGGATAGTATAAGATACTCAAAAAGGTATTACAATGCGAGCTACTAGGAATTAACCAGATCATGCATTGAGCATTTAAGTAATGAGGATAACGTTGTAGAAGTTAACTAGCTTTCCACAGTTCACTTTAACACAAGAAAACTATTCATACCGTTCAAAACTTGATCATTCGTAAAAGCTGTTACATATAACAATTATTTAAGAAGTATTTTACAATAGTTGTTTATATTTTATCAGTAATTTGAAGTTATCTAGATTTTCTTGATTTATCCAAAGTGTTCTAAGCCATCACTAAATGAACGAAGGGAAACATACAAAATCCCTTAATTTTTTCCCATCTATTTCCTCTTCAAAAATATATGGTTACAATTAATTTTATGTTTAATTACAGTCTCAATATTAAAATTTAAGGATAATTGTCATATTACAACACTTATCAACTATCCCAATCCAATAATTAAATATGTTTCTCATTAGAACAATGGACTGATTAGTGTCATCAAAAGATCAATTATCATCAATGAGACTAGATTTTTCTTTTAAACAACAGATTCAATTCTTAAAGGTTAACTTTTTTAAACTTTAATCAAATTTTTAAAAAAAACTATATTAATGAAATAAATAAATATTCTATTCTATTATTATTCTTAGCAACAATAATATAGTTAGTTACATTAGAAATCCATGACAACAAATACCATAATGAACTTTTCTATAAATATCTTTAAAAAAATTTATCTATTAAAAGAAATCAAATTGTAAATAAAAATGTCTAGTTAATTGGTCAGTTTATTATTTTTTTCAAAAAAACGAAAAAGAAAAACGAAAAGAAAATCACATAAAGCAAATAAGTAGAACTCATTTTAACATACAAACGATGTATAAATCATGTGAATAATATAAGCAAATTATTATTATTGATAAATGACCTAAAGTGAAATTAGTAAGTTAAATAAACGAAAGAAGTTAATTAGAATATAACATAATCAGTTTTTATTTAAACATACAAGTTATATTATATACATATAGTTATTTGGTTGTGTTTACTTATATAGTAGTATAGATCGTGAATGAATTTAAACTTCACCTCATTGCACTAACAAGTGACTATCAGGACTCAGTAGCTGAGTGGATAACATAAAGGCGTTTGAAGCAAAAGGTACTGGGTTCGAGTCCCAGAGTGGAAATCAACTCAGATGCAGGTACATCCAGCTGACGAGTCACCAATAGGACAAAATGCGCCTCCTGGATTCCACTTCTGGCCACTATCTAAACATACAAGTTATATATATATATATAGTTATTCGGTAGTTTACTTATAGAGTAGTATAGATCATAAGTGAGTAAATGAATGACTGGTTGAGTTAGTCAATTAGTTAATGAGTAGAATAAACTCACAAGCATTTCAAGAAAGAGACTTACCATAAATAGATAAACAGGAATTACAAATCATTAGGGAAATGGTTGAATAAAAAAGAGTATAGTAAATGTATATTTATTATCATCAATTTTACAGACAAATCTATTTTGTTAACCGTCAACATTTTGATAGTAATTAAGTAGATGAAAAGTTACATTTGTAGTCAACGAGAATACAAGTGGAGACAATCGAATGTGTTTAAATACAAAATTAAATAATGTCTCAGTAAAATCTAAGATCCATACAGTAAATACTTAATTTGCGAAATGTCAATTACTTATCTCAAACTTGACTATCCCTTTTATAAATATCAGTCAATCGTCTCATACTTCATTGTTCTCATGATTCCATACCAATCATTCATTGTTCTTCTTCTTTTTTCTTTGATCTTCTTAACCTTATGCCTCTAAGTATTTCAGTTTCCATGGATGATACATACTACTTATATCAGTCGAAATCAGTAGCACACATATCACACAATAATTATCACTGTCATACTAACATTACTACTAATACTAATCATAAGAAAAATCATAAATAACTCAATAACCTGTATACATACATCCATACAACACGCACTTATTATTAATAAATCTATTCTTATAATGTCCTTTTTTTATCTCTAAAAGTTCTTTCAATAAAGCAGTTATTGATAAGAGTTAAGAAAGAGAAGAAAACAACACAAGAATTAATAGTTCTAACAGGACTATTATCATTACTATAAATATAAATAAAATTAAAAATTCCGGTTACTAATAAAACATAATGATTATAAGAATAAACACTAAGATATCAACTAATTAATTAAATAGGATTTCATGTTTTTTTTTTGTTTTTTTTTAATTTTCTAAATATGATCAATAAAACTGATTTCTTGTCAAAATAAATAAACAATCAAACAAAAAGGACAACCACTTAGTTTATGATAAAATTGATTTTCTTTAATGAAAATAAACTAGAATAAGTAGTACCCATTATTCTATCCTTTTAATCTAGTCTTATTTAGAAAAAAAAATGAATTAAATTAAGGGGTGAAAATATTTTAAAAAAAAGAGACAAGTATAAAATTGAAAAGTGAACCATTTGATATCTAGTTTTAATGGATACAATTAAATCTATGATACTTTTCAATTTTGATTTCTTTTTTATAAGAGGGAGGGTTTTTGTGGAGATTCTAGTAATTTTATATAGTTGAAATCATAAGTCAATTGAAGCTAGACTACCATGGAAAACCGTCCAGCCGTTCAGTGTTTCTTTTTTTATTGTTAAGTTAAATAAATCTACTTTTATTATAAAAAAAAGTAAAATATTAAAATGAAAGAAAAATAGATACATAGAATATATACTGATAATTATTATCAAGAATAGATTGAATAAATGAGAAGAATAAATTGGCAGATGTTTATTTCTTAAGAATAATTTGTTGTATAGGAACAACTTAATAGAACATTTGATTGTTATTACCCCGTTGTTTATAGGGTAATACAAAGTCTGGTTTACTGGTTAAATGAATTTAGTACTAAAGGTGATAACTTGTTCGACGTCGGAAGAGGAAGGTATTGAGCTCGAATGTGAATAATATTAGTGAAAGGCAGGTACATTCAATGGCACATTCCTAGACCTCACTTCCAATATCAATCAATTTATTTTATTTGAGCGTTATTTTAAGTAGAGTAAAATGATATAGCATCATTCAAAGAGTAATAGTTATTGTAGTCAACATTTACATAATTAAGAACAATTAAATATAAATGGTATTTATACAGGTCTATAGTATTGAGAAATGAAGAGAACTGAACAACTTTCTTGGTACTGTTGAGGATCGGTAATTAGTTTTAAAGAGATAGAACTCAGAGCCTTCATGTTTTGCAGTTAATTTGTTTTGAAATTCAACAGTTCATATTTACAAATTTCACTTTTGGCATGGTTACAATTCATCAGTCATGATACCCTATTATTAATTTTGAAGTGAATCACGAAACGATTTACCAGTAAGCACATGTTAATACCTTGGTTAAAATAGCCTGTGGAGATCGGAATACTTTGTATGGATATTCATCAAATTTGAACTGACGGTTTCAAAGAAATTGAGTACTGATTATGCAAGAGATAAACGTAAAATTATACTTATAGTGACCCCATTTTCATCCTGCATTTACAAAGATCAAGCATAGATGTACTTATAAGGTACTCAATTAATAATAATGTCTAAAATTTGATATCATTAAAATTTATATTACTGACAGGTATTCTAATCTATGAAGAATGGTTTCAAAGAAAGTACTACCATACTCTTAATCTTCTCTATTCATTATATTTTTCACTAGTATACATCCATTACTCTTCATATGGTCAAATAAGTAATATTATCATGTTACTGCTGCCAGCTTCCATTGACTTATACCCAAAGATTCACATACATTCTTATCTTGTTTTTTTAACCATATCATTGAAAATAATTCTCATCCTATCGAAATTTCTTCTTTTTTTTCCGTGTTTACTCATATATATGTATACCTAAGGGGATTGTATCACAACATGTGATATTTGATACCTTGAATTTAGTAATACAAATCTATGTTATTTTTCTTCGTAATCATTGAAGAAAGAAAATTAAAATAAACAAATAGACATACAATGATGGATAAAGAAGTATCAAAGAAAACGAATATATATGAAGTTATAATAGTAATAATAATAATAATAATAATAATAATAATAATAATAATGGTAATGATAATACTATAGCAAGAATTTAAAGGAGATATCTAACCATTAAATAAGGCGTTTAGGCGTAAAATTCAACTTCCGTTATTTATCTTATTCTAACTGACCTGATACTATTCAAGATTGACTAATTAATTTATATTTAAATGAAAATAAAAAAATAGAAAAATATTTTTTTATTCGGTCAACTTTATCCTCTCTTATTAAAATTTATTTATATTTATTTAAGTCAACTAGAAAAAAGAAAAAGAAAGAAAGAAGGAAAGAAAGAGAGGGGGGATGATAATTGAACAAGATTTTTGTTTTAATGCATAATTATCTCATTGAATTATAAATCATGTATGAATAAGATAAATATGATGTGTAACAAAATTATAAATTATTTCCTGTAATTAATTAGAAATTATGTAATTATCAAAATATTATGTTGAATAACTCTTTACTTTATTCATTCCAATTCATCCTAACTTCCATATATATATATATATATATAGTCACATACAAGAATAAGCTTATAAGAATAGACGATTGTCTTATCAATATCAACACTTGAGATAATAACAGATTAATGTCTTTTTCTATTTTAAAAAAGCGTAAAGTATTGAGTTCGAGTCTCAGATTGTACCTCAACACTATAATTCAGGTGTATTGAACTAATGAGTCTCTTACTAGCTATAATCCAAATGTACCAACAGATATAGATTATTAAATCATCAACTAACCCACAATATAAGTATAATACTTTTCTCTTTATAGACAGCGAATTAATATGAACTCACTTATTTTATGAATTTTATTTCATTTACTTACAAACCTAAGACAATAGCATCAGTTTTTCTAATGAAAAAATCTGACATACTTCTCAATGCGTTTTTAGAAAATTTTTAATATAAGTTCAGAAAGATGTAGAATAATTTGGTCAGTTAACGACAGTAGATGTGGGTTAATTTTACAGTGGTTATTAATATATATATATATATATATATATATATA
>NC_031497.1:9933345-9934698 GCF_000237925.1 Schistosoma mansoni
AGTTTTGTTGTCTGAGCTGAATGGTTTGGTCGTGGATCTTTCGTCATTCTTCTCAACGACATTATCAGCACAAACTTCAGGTAGAAGTCAGAAGAACGAGGAAAGCTCCGCTACCAAACTATCCAGGTCAGAGAAGAAAACTCCATCAAAATCATCCATTTGAATTACAAATCTTCTCCTCCATCTCAAAACCACTTTTTGTAGTTGCTCTTAGGTGGTATATAGTAGTAATCTACTATTTAGAAAAAATTGTGTTTCTTTATGGGCTTCTGTAGTTTTCTCATTTGTAATTTGTGGAAATAACCAACTTCATGAAATTCTTTGATATATTTTGTCTGTTAATTTTTTAATTCTATAATATTAACAAACTCAACCAGAAATTTTCTATAAATGAGATTTACAGAATTGAAGCGTATGTTTTAGTTTGGTTGTAAACAAGTGAAAAGTCAAGAAATGAACAAATTCATTTTGTTTCACTATGATAATTGTATTTAGTTTATTGAAGTAAATTTCTAATTAGACTATTCGTTCATAACTAAGTATAAAATTGTCCAATAATCGTTTTCACCAAAGCCTACTTCACATAGAAATGAACTATTCAGTTATTCCACAAGTGTTTTATCAGTTAATCCTGATGACCTTGTTTATAATATTAAAGATTCAGATTGCCTTATTCCGGACTCATCAGCTGAACGTCAACCAAGACTAATTATATCTAAATCAAAATATCAACAGTAGGATAGTTTAAACCACTTCAAACTGAACTGATATAACAAGTATTGGAATAACTAAGAAGCTCATTTCTACCTCATATAGGCAATGATGAAATTATCCATAACGATAATGAAGGGTGCTCAGTTAAACCAACTTGATAACTAATTATAATCGAAGAACAAACTGACTTCAGGCCCTATCTGGCTTAAAAGATGATCAATATGAAACTTGGAGGACATTTCGAATTTATTAATTTAAAATTCTTTTATTTTTGATTTGAAAGAATTACTACTAGTTTTTTATTTATATAGGACAGAAAGTGATTAGAGTGGAGATTTACACTTAAACTTCTATTTTCTTTTCCTATCAGCAATAGCGTTCTCGGTTTTCTACATTAGTGAGATTTGTGAATATTGTATAGTTTGAAGATATTTTGTACGACAAAATGACTTCAGATAGATATCTTATAAAAACAATATGGTACTAAACAGTTATTTTGCTGTAGTTTGAAACTTCCCGGAAGCATATAATTACTACTCTATGAGATAACATACTTAAACCATTCAAAATTCATGTCTAATGCCTTCAAACCTTTAAACCACTGAACCAGAAACCAGTTGTCCACATTTTTAATGGTCA
>NC_031497.1:9934927-9936851 GCF_000237925.1 Schistosoma mansoni
AGCTTCAGTAATAAAGAGATTATTGTAGAAACTAAACTAAATCATCATAAATTAATAGAGACAGAAGAAAAAAAAGGAGTGAATATCTGTCGGTGTTTTTTTATTTTTCTGGCAAATGTAAAGCAATTAGTCCCTTTGATAAATTTCGATAGTGTAGTAATAAGAAGATGAAGATTATCAGAACTATGTGATATATTAGCGCAATGCATTTCGAACAATCTGATCACACATATACTTGTTAAGAACATTTATATATAAAAAATAAAAGGTCAACTAGACTGGAAATGGGTGGAGGGGGGGTAAGAGTAGACAAGGTTAATAATAATAATGTCAATAAAATTAGTACCTTTTGAGTAATGTTCATCTCAAAAAGTTGTTGTTATATAGTTTTCTTTTTTTTTTTTCTATACAGTTGCTTCACATTAAGATGAATTAGCGTTTTATTTGTAACGAAGTATTATGTTGTGTCATTTATTTTACATAAAATACTTTATCTACTACTATATTCGCATTATTTTATTTCACAAAGACTTCAATACTATAATAAATTGTTCAGAATAGATAGTATATATGTGTACATTGTTTAACGATGATAAGTTGACCAGTGTATCCTTGTTAGTTTTCAATATTATTTGTAACATTAACCAGCTTGTATTTATCACTTTTCATCCTTACAATCATGAGTAGTTGATAAAATTTCATTTATTGTATAGGATTGAGTAATGGTCATTTTAAAAACAAGTCATTTTTGAAAGTAATTTAATGGGGATTTAAACGTATCCATGATTTTTTCATTTTAGTTCATCCCCAAACTAGTTGCTATTCTTAATGTTGATCACTAACTGTCAAAACTTTTAACAGTATTCAAAGCAATTTAAAGTTACGAAATCTGGTTGATTTTATTGATTTCAAACTAACAATTAACTTAATGTTTATTTCGTATCAATATTTTTTTTTCACATCTTAAATCAAGGCGATTTATTTATCTGACAAATTGAAAAAGACATTCCATCTGTAACTTATGATTACCTCTACTGTTTATCACTGATACAGAAACGATAAAGTAGAAACTGTATCATAATTCTACATCAATTAAGTTTAAATAAAATTATTTGGAAGGACAATGAACGCTTTTCAACATAGTTGTCCAATTCAACAAGTATAATACAAACAAAACATTCATCTAAGCTAAAAAAAATTCTCTCCATTACTTTGCAATCCTTTTAATGTTGTGCAATACAAATAAACTAGCAATACAAAGTACAATTAACTCAATCAATATTCTATCTTGGAAATTCCTCACTGAATTTGACATTATTACATTGGCTAACATTTTATAAGATATAATGTCGAATTCTTAAGTATAACTTAACTGTATAGGTTTACGTGCATTTACACCATATACCGTTGGTCAGTACGTAATTGTTAATCATGAGACTTCATATATCTAATTTTAAATTATTAAATATTGTTGAAGAACATATTACGCCGAGAAACGGAGACAGACATGAGAAAAATGAACAAAAATTAGATAGAACTAGAAAGGAAGGCCCAGGATAGAATGGGTTGGAGAATGCTAGTCGGCGGCCTACGCTCTATTGAGAGTAACAAGCGTGAGTAAATATTATTGACAAAAAAGTTTTATGTATAACTAAGCAAGAATAAAAGTTCGTAAAGGAATAAATCGTTGGGAAGAGAGTATGAAAATTGTCTTATATATATATATATATATATATTACATTAGAATTCCAATGAACAAATAACAGTTTCATTACGGTATTAATACGTTAAAAATTGAATTATTCAATTAATTTTAATGACATTCCTTGAAATTTCTAACATACTCTTTTGATATTAACTCCATTAGAAAAAATACTTTCAAATGTATGAATTTACTTCAAATTCAATTCGCTGAGATTCTACA
>NC_031497.1:9937051-10021177 GCF_000237925.1 Schistosoma mansoni
CGTCGCCTTGCAACGATTTTGAGCCATGTCACTCAAGGTCTCTAACCATCGATTGCTACCATCTCGCGAATCCCAACCAGGTAGTCTACACCTACCAACATGGCTCAGTCCACTTGTCAGTGACTTCATGGATTTATGCCACGTTTTGGTCTGGCCGCCCTTAGCTTTCTTCCAACCTACTCTTACGCCATAAAACATTGCAAGTCGGGGCAGTCGGTGGTTGGGCATACGTAACACGTGTCACAACCATCTCAACTGATGAAGTTTCACTACTTCATCAATCGATTTGCCATCTTTACCTAGTACCCGTTTCCTAACGACTGCATTACTTACCCAGTGGTTCCAGGATATACGAGCAATGCCTTGAAGACACCTATGATCGAATACTGATAGCCTACGAATTTCCCCTACTCTTACCGACCATGTTTCACTGTTATAAAGTAGGACGGGACGAACTGCTGCGCAGTAAACCTGTCCTTTGGTTACTAGACGGATATTTCGCCTACGCCATAAACGACGCACTTTGGCAAAAGTTAGACGAGCCTTCTGTATCCGTGCTGAGATCTCGTCACACACCAGACCACGAGGGCTGATGAGACTCCCAAGATAAGTGAAGCGGTCAACACGCTCAACTACTTCACTCCCTATCATTAGTATGGGTGTTGATACAACCCAATCCTGAAGTAAAATTTTGCACTTCGAGGGGGGAGAATCACATCCCGAACATGCCTGCATTGTTGCTTATAGTGGTCAGAAGGCTCTGCATTTTGTCAGCGTCTTTACCGAATAGAACTATGTCACCGGCATATTCTAAGTCAACAAGTGAATTTCCTGGTAAAAGTTCAACCCCTCTAAATCTGGATGAGGAAAGTATTATTCCTAAAAGCACGTCTACGATAAAGTTAAACAAGAATGGAGAGAGTGGACAACCCTGACGAACACCACTTGAGGTAATCAGTTTTGATGACAGTTCGCCATAAGCTCTAACTCGACCAGTTGTGTTCGAGTAGAGAGCCTTTATACGGTTAATGTACTTCTTTGGTACTCCTTTCAGTGACAAACACTGCCATAGAACCTCACGATCAACGGGGTCAAATGCCGCCTTAAGGTCGAGAAATACTACTACTGTGGGACGTCTGAATTTGTGTCTATGTTCTAGGACCTGACGTAGAGTGAATATCTGGTCTATACAACCACGTCCAGGTCGAAAACCAGCCTGGTTTTCTCTAGTCCGCTCTTCACGAGCTTTGGTTAGGCGTCGGAGTATTATTGAAGCTAATATTTTAGACACTATATTAATCAAACTGATCCCTCTGTGATTGTCACAAGAGGATTTTTGTCCTTTCTGATAGACCGGCACAATCATTGATTGGGACCAGTCAGATGAAATTACGTCCAGTTCCCATATTCTACCTAAGACCTCAGTCAATCTCGCTGATAGTACTGGATTGCTATCCTTAAAAATCTCAGGGGTAAATTAGTCAGGGCCTGCTGCTCTCTCTCGCTTCAGATTTCCTATAGCTTTTTCAACCTCGTAAAGATGTGGAGGGTTTACATTAACTTGCCATTCAGGACGACTGGGTATCGTGGGTAACTGAAAGCCAGTTGAACTGATCCCCAAAGTGTTCTGCCCATCGATCCGATCTCCTGGATTGAGAATGAATGATATGTCCATCTTTATCTGAGATAGTTTCGCTGATAGTTGGGTTCCTAATACCGGTTTCTTTAACAAGTCTGAATAGTTGTCTGTTGTTACCTATTGCCGCTGCCTTTTCCATCTCTCTTGCTTTCGCTACCCACCACTGTTCGTGACCATTGCGTAGGCTTCTTGTTAGCCTGCGCTTAAGCTGACTCCGCTCTTCGTTACGTTCAGAGCCAGGTGGGATGAGTTTACGAGCATCTATCAGTGCGGTAGATGCTTCTGAGACCCAGTGTTTCTCCCTAACCTTGTGGTTTACCTTACTAGCAGATATCACTGCTGTTTCCACAGCTTTTCGGATGTCATTCCACACTGCCTCGAGGTGGGCACAACTTACATGGCTGCCCAACTGTTTTTCTAGTTGTTCTTGAAATATATTCTTAGCTTAGCTAACATTAAGTAGGACCCTAAAAGGTTTCCGTGCAGCGTCTTTCCTACGTCCAGTAAGACGCAGACAGATACGTTCTCGCACTAGAGCATGATCTGAATCTAAACATGTGCTCCAGAATGAGCGACGGTCTTCTATAGAGCCCCTCCATCGGTGGCTGATAGCGATGTGATCTATTTGGGTCCAACTTTGGGACGAATTCGGGGGTCGCTGATAGTGCTGGATTGCTATCCTTAAAAATCTCAGGGGTAAATTAGTCAGGGCCTGCTGCTCCCCCACACTTCACAAGTATGGAGAGAAACTGTTCTCAACAACGCTTTGCAGATCCGACCTTTTACAGTCAGACTAACATCACGAAGGCGCCAGAGATGTCCCAGATTGGCATGAGCCTCTCTGGCTTCCACTGTACATGAATGGATATCACCACTCACGCCACCACCAGCACTTCTGCAGCTACCCATATACACGAACTATTCGACTACTTTTATCTGCTCACTAGTCAAGGTGGGTGCAAGATCAGGGTTCTGTCAGTCTCATAAAAGTACTTTACACTTGGAGGGTGCAAAGCACGTGCCGTACCTACAGACACCGATTGCGACTGATTAAGTGCGGATTGTGGCTTGGGTATCGTCTCACAGCAAGACAGTATTATCTGCATACTCAAGGTCGAAAAGTCTCTCTCCAGACAACAGATCCACACCACCATAGCCTAAATCCATCAGAACTGTTTCCAGAACGTCATGGATAGCAAAGTTGAAGAGGAATGGTCAGATTAGACTACTCCGCCTAACCCCACTATTTGGATGGAACAATGGAGAGAGGTGGTTGTATGCCCTCACTCTGCCTGAGTTTATATGTATATATATATACAGCTTTTAAGATATTAAGACTTCAGGCACATCCTTATTTAACAGGCTACCAGAGAACAGTCTTGCCCAACGAATCGAAGGCAGCCCTGATGTCACGAAGCCGCAAGCGACTCTACCCTCCATTTTCACGGCGTCATGCAATTGCAACTAATGTTCATCTATACTTTTCGGTGGGATGGTAGCTAGCCTTGAACCCAGCTCGGTTTGATATCAGTTAAAACAGGAACTGCAACAAATTTACTGACATCGATCTTACTGACATCGATCCGCTTAGGACGATTTGTTGGCCACTGTAAAATAAGGTAAGATCAGTGATGACAAGGGCATGATCAAAATCCAGATAGGTACTCCAGAAGGAGCGGCAGTCTTGTACACAACCACGCCAGCGGTAGCTGATTACGATGTGATCATTTTGAGTCCAGGCTTGAAATGAAGAGGGAGGACACCAGATGGCACATCGGCGATGACTGTGCCGGTAGTTAGTGCTAGCCAGAAACAGGCTGTGGTCTGCACACAGTTGCAGTAGACGGTCACTGTTATCTGACCTGCGACCAACAAGTCCTCATCAGCCACCCAAACGACTCTCTTCTGTGCCTAGACGCCTGACCTGAGCATTCAGGTCTCTGGCTAGTACTACAATATCTGTCGAACAAACTTTCCGTAGAAGAACTGTTAAGTGGTGGTAAAACTCACCCCTCAAGGGTACTTGCTCACGTACCTTTTACCGAAAGAAAATGTACAGTATTGATGAGGATAGAATAATGTAAACACAATACTCGTCAGAGCCAGTGGGGATCACATTGATTCAAAACATCGGTAGGGATAAGTCAATATAGGACAAAAAGTAATGAATTATGTACCTCACTGCCAACAATTCTCAACTTATGGATTAAGGTAAAAATTTCATAAGATAAACAATGAGTTATGACTCTACGAGCAAGGAGATAATAAATTTCTGGTATGCAAACAAGGATTGGCTTTTCACGGTTACCTAATTCCATAAAAATACATTAGTTCCAATTTCGCTTTCTCCCTATAAAAGTAGAGAGTTAGGAAAGATGTTCACCAAAAATTAGAGCTTTGGCCTGCTTCGCGAATTTCTGATATTAGTGACAAGGTTTTGCAAATACTAGCATTACAAAACTACAAGCAAATATTAGTAATAATGCCGTGTATTGAAAACCACAGACAGATGTCCATTGGTTTCTGAGACCATACACTTAGTTCGACAGCATTATCACCTTGTATCCACTACATTTCTCAAGATTCCTAAAATATGAGACTCCACAGTGTTAAGTGGTCTGCGAGTGCCAACGGTCTGTATTTCTTGAGGAATATTTGATTACTTTTGTTCACCCTTCATCCGCGTGCCTGTCGACTCCTAGATCCCAGACTATTATTGGTATTAATTCTCCTGTAGTAGCTTCAAAGTTCTCATTTGGGATGATGGCGGCTAAAAAGTTAAAACAACTGACTTAACAAGGTTCCATGTTTGAAACGTACTTCCCCTTTCTCGATTGGTATAAGAATCCTAAAAGCAAAATATGAGGGCCGAATAGGAATAAATAAATTCGTGTTTGCTACTCAGCTACGTATCGAGACATTGTTAAATACATGGCCTTGAAAAGTAGTTTTTGGTATCTCGAAATTGTGTTGGACCCCTCAAGTTTCGGCCAGAATCATATAAGACAAACTCAACTCCCGAAATTTTTCAGTGGAAAAAATTACCCGCCCTTCACCAGTTAAATAAGTGAGGTCTATCTATTGTTGTTAGACTTGATTGCAACAAAGCTAACATTGCGTTCATAAGAGTTGGCATAGCTGACAAGCCAAAAAGTAACGAGAAGTGAAATAACCTGATATTCAAACCTCAAAAGTTACCGGAAATAGCGATTTGTTATTTTTCCGCATTCATTAAGCACCAATTTATTGAAAACAAATAGGAAAAAGCTACTTTATGACCACAGGTCAAAATGCTTACTTGTATGGTGGTTACGATTTCCTCAAGGCCTATCATTGAAGTAAACTCATTTGTCAAAGTGCTTGGAACAAAAGGTACTACAGACAATCCATTTCCCACGGCGGGCTTTGGAAGGACAACTTTATCTAGCGTTCTCTCTAACTGCTTCCGAAGCATTGCTTTTTTGCCACTACATTGTTGTTCGAGAGCATGGATAGCCATTCCTTTCGTTACTTTAGTTATTGGCGTCGCGTTTGTTGGATTCACCGCCGTAGTGTTCTGAGCTGGAGCTAATGAAAAGATATTCAATGATTTCAGAAACTTACATTGCGTTGCTCGACTACCAGCTGTGGACGGGACATTTCTGGTCACAGCTTGACTGACAGCCGGCCGAACTAAGTGAAATGAACAAATAATAAGCATGTACCTTGGTTAACAGGTGATTGTGTACTACGCACTGTAGTTGTTACACTTGACGAGACTTTAGTACTTTTCGGCTGTAACGCATGCGAACGCTGATTGGCTCGTAACTGCTGAAGCAACAGCAATGCACTTTCTTCGTTTCTAAGTTCACTTTCCAGTTTGAAAAGAAATGCACGCGACTTGGATAGAAGTGATTGCTTGGGAGCGTTTTCTTTTTCCATTTCATCGCAGAGAGACCCAAGTAGACGATCATCCTCATCCTCACTCAGCATAATGACATCATCATCATTCTGAAGAAATGAGCGCAAAACAATAACTTACCCTGCTGGAGAGCTTGTCATTTCCATTAGTAACATGGTTAGACTTCCGACTTAAATCTAATACATCATCAAAACATTGCCTGGAACAGTCATCATATGAACCTATGATATACCTCTTGGTTGTGGGCTCCATCTCGCCCAAAGGTTCGTTCGACAATACCTTTTCCAATGCAGCTGAAATGATCAAAATGAACAATAACACATCCTATCGATACAATGACAAAACGAACCCAGAATTAGATCACGTAAGTCAAATGACGAGCCATTCGACCGGCAACAACGCTTAAACAACAAAACCACTAACGTCCTTGTTCTATCTCGACGTGAAAAATCCTCATTTGTGGCGAAAACGGTATTGTTTTTCAAAGCCGAACTTTGCAGAATGCCTGATTTAGTCCAGAACAATTAAGCGATCAAGTTGCAAGTTCTAGAAATAAGAACCCCAGGTATGATGAAACATTATTTGCCTCATTACCGGTAATATGGTCAATCGACAATGATTGAACTTAAGACTACAGTGATCAGTAGTTGCAGGGGAAACTCTGTCTCTCCTATCAACAAAATAACAGCTACTCCTTACCAATCATAATCCACAAAGAGAATTCCGATCTCCTTAACTATCATTTAGCAAGCAACTTAAATAATTATCTATTCATGTCACTGAAAGATTCCCAAAAGTTGTAGTGAAATCCAGATTGTGACTGTTTGGAATACTTTTCACAACCGGAAACTTACGATCTTCTTTACCACTATTGTTAGGGTTAGATCAAAAGACAACTCAACTAATCAAGATAAAGGAAGTGAATGTACGCAAAATGTGCAAGCAACCAAGGTAAAAAGGAACAAATTTAGAGTAAGGCATTTTTGTCTTACAGCATGGTTTATAGGAACTTAATTGGCAAACGAAAAACAATAGGTAAAGTGAGATCAGAGGTCTGCAGCCACCAAGCTCTGGTTTCCAAGGTGCATTAAACCGGGTATTCATATGCTTCTTACAGTTCTTACCAGTTGCTTGCACGCCTAATTTTTACAGGGTTGACGTGGCTTACTTTATAATTCATGTCAGCTTTTCAAGAGTGCAGACCTAAAAGCCATAATTTCAAAAGGCGAAGGATTGAAATTGACCAAGGAACAACATGTTGTAGCCAGTAGTAGAGTTGTGGGAAAAGGATAGTTCTGGTATATCTTAACTCTGAACATCTTACTTCCGAGATATTAGAGAGGCTCCCTGCAATTGAGATACTCGTGACAAGTCGTGAGTGTCCCGTAATACTACGCTCTAGCTTGAACCATGCCACTCAAGGCACTTAATCAGTCTTTTGAAGGTCCTAACCAGCAAGTTGGTACTTGTCCATGAGAAACATTAAAATTCAAAAACTCCACAAGGCGAACCATAATTCTGGGCTAACCACTGTTTCCAGTCGACTCCTTTCGTCTTCATATTAGACAGCAAATCGGTGTAGAAAACGATTGAACTAAGTAGTCAAGTCTGTAGAGGTGAATGAGCTCCAGGAATAGTTTTATGAGTCTTCTGCATTGATGCCGACCTCACTATCTTTACCGGACACCATAGCTGAAAGCATTCAGTCACGTATCAGTGCTAGACCACGAGCGGGCAAGCCGTGCTACACATCTCTCGCAGCTACTGGCCAGCTTAGATCAAACGGTTCTTAACATGTCGACAATCTTCAATACATATATTCGCATTTATCCTTGACTTCTGACTTGGCTTGGTTGGCATCTCTTAATTATAAGGGTGTTACAGATAAAAGCTTGATCGAACGCTGAATATCCGTGGCGTCCTTAAGGCAGTGCAAGTTTACACCCTCATCAACAAGTTTTACGCTTTAACTCAAAAACTAAGTTTAAAGGTCTCACCACACCGAAGCAAGGACATCCTTGGTACGATGCAGATAATCCACTCATTCTTTATTCTTGTACACCAGGTTTCTGTAAATACAAAGACATTTGCTGTAATATACCCCCACAGTTTTAGACTACCAAACACTTCTATTACTCAATAGGTGATACAAGCCGCAGAATACAAATTACTTCTCGTGTCTTCACTAAAGGTAGCCGAAAACGATAATCACGGTCGGTTTGAGATGTGACACCTGGTCTACAAGTCAGGAAGTCCCTACGACTAATTCTTTAGATCGCTTGGGAAACAATACAGCCTTCTGATAGCCTTGGGTAGGTATTTACCAGCAACATTTACTAAGAGGGCGTGACTGGTGTAGGTCATGAATAAAGAAACTCACGATGTGACTACAAAGGAGGAATTAACCACCTGCTTCACATCAGTTTTGAAAAATTGTATAACTGAAAGGATTAATTTTAAAAAAATCATCTACATGAGGGATCACAACAACATCCAGTGTCTCAACACAATGAAGCACCAGACAATACGGCATGAGCATACCAGTTATTGCGTGAACTAAGGAAAAAAATGAACTGGGTGGGAGAATTCGTCTCACATAATAACTACACGCTCGAAGATCAACCTTTGAAGCCTATAACCATAGTATTGATTAGTAATTCTTCATAATCACTCGATGTTTGAAGACTAAGTAGTTAGAGATATGAACGAAATATTAAAAGGGGTATTCCACATTAACTAAACCATCGTTTGAAGACCATAGGTTGTGGACTCTCAAAACACTTGAGGACTGAAGAAAATGGTATGCTTGAATGATGCATGATTTTTGTGATCACGAGGTTGTAACATCACTCAACTGAAGAAGGTCAACAGGGAGATCCTGTGAAGTTGCTGATGCATTTAGCAATAAATCTTTTATAAAGTTCAACAACTGTCCTTAACTTGGGTGATGTGATGCAGCAATAAAACTTATAATCACTACGGTACTTATATTGCAAACCTCCAGATAATCCTACTTTGTATACAGACGTATAAATCCAGAAACAGTCGCGACTAGTTTCGTCCTTAACGTTTTTTGAGATTCAGCGCTATGAAACTTTCAAGTAATGAATAAAACGAATTTTCAAGATACAAACAGCAACAAGCATATCCCTCTCATTTTCAAGCAGACGCCTCAAACTCATGAGGCATGTCAAACCCTCGACCTAGTGATACTACTGTTTGTAAGGTTGAGTCTTCATTCAGTAGGTTGTGAAACGAATCCGCTTTATTCTGCAAGTATTTGTGTAGAGATCCAGCTGCATGGTATATGATAACAGAAAGACTGAAGTGAGAAAATTAAGAGTATATAGATAAACTACTGTGGAGATGGACATAACAAACCTATTTTGTAAATAGCATCTGGTATTACTTGCATTTGTTTTGTCAATTCTCACAGTCTGTACATTTACCACAAAATGATTGTACATGTTGTTTAGGTGTATGATCTTGAACACTACGGTTTGTGAATCGCTCATAGCATGACACACTGTTAACCACTCGTAAATACACTTTTACGCACACGCCTCTCGTTCTCGATTGCCTGTAGTTACGATAATTGAACTATAAAATAACTATCATCTACATTTGAAGAACGGAGCTAACACTTCGAAAATCCCCTACAAAAAGGCCCTGCGTGACCGGCCTCAAGCAGTTGCCCTTGGGCACTGCAGTCACGCTCCCAGGTCGTTAAGGCCAACACTAATACAACTTCCTTTTCAGGTCCCTCAAGAAATACCCTTCCATGATGTGGGCAGCCGGGAAGTGATATTAGCCCTGATACCCGTAATAGCACACGAGACGAAGTTCGTCACATTCAAATCCTTTCTACACCTCCTAATAACTCTCTTATCTTCACGACTAACCCTTCTCATATCCTTTTATCACCCCGCACCGTTAGGGCGAACGATTCGAATACACGGAACGTTATTCCTGGTCTCCTGGAATCACACTCTAAACTTAATGTAGCAACTTTTAACATCTGAACATTGTGCCAAATAGGACAATAGGCTTCCTTAGCTAAGACTTTAGAATCTCGTACCATCAATGTGTGCTGCGTCTCCGAAACGCGCATACAAGATCGGAGTAGCGTAATTCACTTGACCTCATCCTGTCATAATAAAGAACGAACTCGATCCACACTTCGTGTATCTGAAAAACCGGATGCTGCTTCCCGTGGCCTCGCTAGCATAGGTATAGCATTGAGTCCTAGGGCAGAACTAGGTCTTTTAGACTGGATCCCAGCAGACAGTCGTCTGTGAGCTGTCCAACTAAATGGAACAGTAAGGACTCGGAAAGATAGGGACACTCGTCGTTGCCTCTTCGTCGTCTCTGTCTACTCTCCCACTGACTGCAGCTCAGATGATATAAAAGATGAGTTTTGCAGAAAACTTTCCGATCTTCTCCGAAAAGCTAAGCGTTCTGATGTAGTAATAATGGTTGGTGACTTTAATGCTTAAGTAGGTAAACTAAGCGAAAGGGTGAGACACGTGGATGGATCTTATGGTGTCGTGGCTCAAAGAACAGATAATGGCGACCGTCTGTTGCAGCTGTGCTCAGATAACCGCCTATTTCTTGCAAATACTAACTTTAAGCATAAGGAAAAACATCTTTTGACATGGTGACCCCCGAATTCGTCCCAAAGTTGGACCCAAATAGATCACATCGCTATCAGCCACCGATGGAGGGGCTCTATAGAAGACCGTCGCTCATTCTGGAGCACATGTTTAGATTCAGATCATGCTCTAGTGCGAGAACGTATCTGTCTGCGTCTTACTGGACGTAGGAAAGACGCTGCACGGAAACCTTTTAGGGTCCTACTTAATGTTAGCTAAGCTAAGAATATATTTCAAGAACAACTAGAAAAACAGTTGGGCAGCCATGTAAGTTGTGCCCACCTCGAGGCAGTGTGGAATGACATCCGAAAAGCTGTGGAAACAGCAGTGATATCTGCTAGTAAGGTAAACCACAAGGTTAGGGAGAAACACTGGGTCTCAGAAGCATCTACCGCACTGATAGATGCTCGTAAACTCATCCCACCTGGCTCTGAACGTAACGAAGAGCGGAGTCAGCTTAAGCGCAGGCTAACAAGAAGCCTACGCAATGGTCACGAACAGTGGTGGGTAGCGAAAGCAAGAGAGATGGAAAAGGCAGCGGCAATAGGTAACAACAGACAACTATTCAGACTTGTTAAAGAAACCGGTATTAGGAACCCAACTATCAGCGAAACTATCTCAGATAAAGATGGACATATCATTCATTCTCAATCCAGGAGATCGGATCGATGGGCAGAACACTTTGGGGATCAGTTCAACTGGCTTTCAGTTACCCACGATACCCAGTCGTCCTGAATGGCAAGTTAATGTAAACCCTCCACATCTTTACGAGGTTGAAAAAGCTATAGGAAATCTGAAGCGAGAGAGAGCAGCAGGCCCTGACTAATTTACCCCTGAGATTTTTAAGGATAGCAATCCAGTACTATCAGCGAGATTGACTGAGGTCTTAGGTAGAATATGGGAACTGGACGTAATTTCATCTGACTGGTCCCAATCAATGATTGTGCCGGTCTATCAGAAAGGACAAAAATCCTCTTGTGACAATCACAGAGGGATCAGTTTGATTAATATAGTGTCTAAAATATTAGCTTCAATAATACTCCGACGCCTAACCAAAGCTCGTGAAGAGCGGACTAGAGAAAACCAGGCTGGTTTTCGACCTGGACGTGGTTGTATAGACCAGATATTCACTCTACGTCAGGTCCTAGAACATAGACACAAATTCAGACGTCCCACAGTAGTAGTATTTCTCGACCTTAAGG
Source organism: Schistosoma mansoni (assembly GCF_000237925.1). Taxonomy (NCBI): domain Eukaryota; kingdom Metazoa; phylum Platyhelminthes; class Trematoda; order Strigeidida; family Schistosomatidae; genus Schistosoma; species Schistosoma mansoni. The sequence goes on from NC_031497.1 coordinate 9,948,446, forward strand.
CGGCATTTGACCCCGTTGATCGTGAGGTTCTATGGCAGTGTTTGTCACTGAAAGGAGTACCAAAGAAGTACATTAACCGTATAAAGGCTCTCTACTCGAACACAACTGGTCGAGTTAGAGCTTATGGCGAACTGTCATCAAAACTGATTACCTCAAGTGGTGTTCGTCAGGGTTGTCCACTCTCTCCATTCTTGTTTAACTTTATCGTAGACGTGCTTTTAGGAATAATACTTTCCTCATCCAGATTTAGAGGGGTTGAACTTTTACCAGGAAATTCACTTGTTGACTTAGAATATGCCGGTGACATAGTTCTATTCGGTAAAGACGCTGACAAAATGCAGAGCCTTCTGACCACTATAAGCAACAATGCAGGCATGTTCGGGATGTGATTCTCCCCCCTCGAAGTGCAAAATTTTACTTCAGGATTGGGTTGTATCAACACCCATACTAATGATAGGGAGTGAAGTAGTTGAGCGTGTTGACCGCTTCACTTATCTTGGGAGTCTCATCAGCCCTCGTGGTCTGGTGTGTGACGAGATCTCAGCACGGATACAGAAGGCTCGTCTAACTTTTGCCAAAGTGCGTCGTTTATGGCGTAGGCGAAATATCCGTCTAGTAACCAAAGGACAGGTTTACTGCGCAGCAGTTCGTCCCGTCCTACTTTATAACAGTGAAACATGGTCGGTAAGAGTAGGGGAAATTCGTAGGCTATCAGTATTCGATCATAGGTGTCTTCAAGGCATTGCTCGTATATCCTGGAACCACTGGGTAAGTAATGCAGTCGTTAGGAAACGGGTACTAGGTAAAGATGGCAAATCGATTGATGAAGTAGTGAAACTTCATCAGTTGAGATGGTTGTGACACGTGTTACGTATGCCCAACCACCGACTGCCCCGACTTGCAATGTTTTATGGCGTAAGAGTAGGTTGGAAGAAAGCTAAGGGCGGCCAGACCAAAACGTGGCATAAATCCATGAAGTCACTGACAAGTGGACTGAGCCATGTTGGTAGGTGTAGACTACCTGGTTGGGATTCGCGAGATGGTAGCAATCGATGGTTAGAGACCTTGAGTGACATGGCTCAAAATCGTTTGCAATGGCGACGGTGCATCCACTCTTTGTGTTCTGCCAAATTCTGATTTGAATTCTTCGTGTCTCTATCTTTTTTCTCTTTCCAAATTTATTTCACTGGATTATACTCCTTCAACAACATCGTCAAACCCTAATCTTTCGGATTACCGCTTATACCCTTACTACTTCTACCATTATGGAATTTGAGTGGACAACTGCATCTCTGTGCTAATGTGGTATGGCAACTCGAACTGATGTACGTACGTACGAAGTTCTACGTACCGTTACCGGCTACCATGGGACTGCATTTCCTCACTATGCTCCACTGCCTCGTGGATCAGACCTTTAGGTCAAAGACCTCGGGTGTGGCTCCTTAAGAAAACCACCTGGTTCATTTTGGGCACCTGGGCAGTATCACAGCCCTCACACAAGTCAAATGAGATTTGTGTGGCGCATAATTATCTGGTATCCCCTTGTACCAATATTTATGTGTATGAATAAATAAATAAATAATGACTCAGAATATAAACCAGTGGTGATACTGTTGTAACTTTCTTTAGTTTTATTCATAAAAAGTGAACGTATTTTCTCTAACTGAAAGAATTCTTTCTGGTTGTATCTTTGCTAACTGAACTGCCTCTCCCATTATTATTATTATTATTATTTTATTCTCATTCACTGATTTCTGTTCGTTATTGTTCCTTTTTCTTATACGCACTTTGCATTCTCTATCTCTTCACATTCTCATTGTTATTGTGTGGCGCATATGTATTTGGTGCCCCTTTGTATCAATATTTGTGTTCAAATAAATAAGAACACTTAAGGGTATTTGTCTTGAGAAGTGTATCAGCCATTTTTCGTCATTGATTTCTTACTACCATAGTTTTAAAGAACACAATCCGAAACTCCTACAGAAGTTTTTATGTAACTAATTTGGTTGTGTAGTTATCTTTTTGATTAGCCCCTAAATCTGGAAAAGTTTTTGTTGCGTTTGTTTACTAACTGATGTAAATTAAATGCGAATCTGCTTGAGAATAGTATGACTTATGGTAAACAGTAAATTGTAATTCCCGTTCTAAGGCCTTACTGTAAATCTTACATTTGCAATCCCACACTGAATATGTTCTTCAAATCCTCATCTCCGTCACTGTGTTTTACGGAAGTACATGTATTTTGTGTGCGGTTCGCATTGATAATGTCATCAGGAACTTTTCTGTAGAATCTGAAATCCACTGTTTGTTTTTTACCAATCTCCTGCTTAAGAGGGCGCCCAATGTTGTCAGTAATTAGACTAGGAAGCGTTTATTTATTGTAACTGAGTAAAATGAGGTAAAGTTTCAATATTTATCAATTCCAAACTTTCTAATTGGGTATTTGTGGTTAAGAAAAGTATTGATCTGAGTTTTCTCTGTGGATCTTTTAGACAGTTGACGGTAAAAACCTTGTTCCAATAATCTAACTATCATTCCTCAACATTCGTAATTTCAGTGTCTTCTCAACTGTTTCACCTGATGTTTCTTAATTGTTCATGTTTTAACCTGGGAAGTTTATCCTTATATTCAAAGTTTCCTGTTGTACATTAAAAACTAATATACTTAGTGAATAATTTTCAGCTGTCCACTTTTTTTGACGAATGAAGTTTGCCTGAAATGCTATTAAAATAACTCAAATCATTTGTACATTATAGGACTTCGATCCATTGAACACGGATAAGAGTTCTGAACAATCTCGCTTTATTAACCCATTCTCATGTTCACGTTGTGGTACGGACTTCACGCCTGTTTGGAAACGCAAACGCCCAGGTTCATCTGAAGTTGTTTGTGAAGCCTGTATAGTTGACAGTCAACGTTCAGTCATTCATAAAGCATACAGTAGTGTTATTTCAGCTGCACTTAAACAACACGCTGCTTCAGAACGTGAAATCGAGCATGAATATCAAGACGTAGTCAATTCACCAGCTAAGTTGGAAGCTTTTATTAAAGAACATGAACGTAAGCTTCTGGTTACTCAACAAGCTCAAGTGGCACAACAACAGCAGCAACAAATGCAGCAAGTTGCTTCAGCTACTGGTTTACATAATCAAAGGTACCACCAACAACAGCAAGGGTTCCAGTCTCAGGTAAGTTTTCATTAAAGTATTTAAATTTCAGGTTTTATTGATGACAACCATGCCCTAGAGTATTAAATCTAAAAGCTAACATAATATCTTCGGAGTTTGCGTTAAAACTTCCGTTTTAATAAAAACTGCTTATTATACCGCGACGACTAAAAGATTAAATTTCCTGACGTTTCGTAACTCAGTGCAGGCCACTTCAGAAAATAAATTACCAGTCAAATTAAACTAACTGAAATTCATATGGTAAAAAGGAACAAAACAAAAGTATTTACTACATCCAATTAAAAGCATATTTGTTCAAGTCAGCGTCATGTTACTACGGTCAAGGTAATGCATGTATATTTGTGTGTGATAATGGTGTGAGATATAAGTCGAGTTTGATATGATGGCTTGGATAAATAGTCTATATTGGATGGATGATAAGACCTTTCAGTTTTTAAATTAGCTACTTTGTTTTGTTAGATCCGAGTTTCTGTTCAGATATTTTAATAAATGTACGACTAAGATGGGAAATCGTAACCGTCAGGGAAACGGTGGTTGTTTCCTACTTGCAAAAGGTGCTTCGTCATTTCGGTAGTACTATCTCGGAAGTTTGGAATAACTTCACCAACAGGCTCTACAGTTATAAGTTCATGATTATTGCGTTACTTTACAAAGGCTAAGATAAAGCATGTCTGTAAATTCAATAATGTTATATATTTTTAAACTACCAGAATCTAGTATTGTCAATACAACTGACTTGAATCCAGGATCATGTATATCTATGTCTAAAATGTCTGTGTTCTAATATAAGGAGTTTAGGTGGTCGGTTTTTTGGCAATAGGATAGTGAGTTTGTACTTTTTTATATCTCAAACAGTTTGATGAAGCAGATATGACCTTTAGTTCTTATACAGTAATTGTTACTTTTTTAAAGTTTACATGTCTCTGTGTTCTCGTACCGAACAGCACTAACTTTTATGAAACTCTTAATTCTATGAATAGTCATCTATGGTTAAATTATTTAAAATTAATTGGAATATAGGTGAATAGTCATGTCTATGTTCAAGTGTCATAATCAAACGTTGTATTGAAGGGTGAGATACTATATGAGTATACTCTAAAAAAACATTTACAGTCATGTATGATACCTATATCGTATGGGCTATCTTAATTATTTTAGTTTTCTTTTCTCGGGTAAATCCTTATGGTTTCTTAGCACTTTACATTTATGAATTGTATTGATAGTGCTTACTGAGTCAATTCGTCAATCATAACTTAAGCTATATCAGTTGACTAACAGTTATCTTGAATTTTGAAAGCAATAGACTGAAGTATTTGTGATGAGAATTAAAACGTTTCAAATAAGCAAGCTAATTTAAGTTAATAAAATTACTGGCTTACTGATCTAGTATAGGTTATTTTTTAAATGGGAAAGTTTTAGGTGTTTAAAATATGTTAAGTCACGTAACAGATGTTCTGTAATGAGTTTGCGCAATGTATCTTATTTTAAAAAGTTTTAGGACAACACAAACTTGTATTTTGTCATCTTATAAAGCTTAAGAAACTGCCTTCGTAATATATCTTGACGTATTCCCATAAACTTAGAAGAGATTAAGGAACCCTGTCATGTAGTGTGACTCTAACTGTGAATATATTGATCTACTCAAAGAGTTCTAAACAGCTTATTAATCCAACTGCCCTTAGTGGTTGATCATGTTCATTCTTCGATTTTACTCGAAAATAAACATTAGGAACGTGCTGATGGGAGATTTTTGTGATGCTTTTTTATTGATTGGAGTATCAAGTTTATTTAAGAAAAAATTAGATGGTCAGTTGTCATATCGATGTTGGCTGCGATTGTATTCAGTCAGCCAGTTATGCACAACGTAGAACTTGGCGCATACGTGGACCAATTCACGATGTCAGATACAGTGGCAACGGTAGAACCACGTTTTAGTCTGAGAAGTATTAGTGTACAGAATATATCTACATAAGATAGTTTTTCAAGCAAGTAAAGAATGAATACGTCTTCATTCTTATGTTTAATCTGACATTGGTATTCAAGATATCCATCGATTAATATTTACCACTGTGAAACATGGCCATTAAGAGTAGAAGATACTCGTAGGTTACTAGTATTTGACCACAGATGTCTTAGAAATATTGCTCGCATCTGCTGGGATAACCGGGTAAGTAATAGTGAGGTTAGACGCAGGGTATTAGGGGACGATGGTAAATCAGTTGATGAGGTCATGAATCTTCATCGACTGAGATGGTTGGGCCATGTGTTACGTATGCCTGAACACAGATTACCACGACGCGCTATGATGACTAGTATTGGGGATGGTTGGAAGAGAGTTAGGGGCGGCCAAACCAAAACATGGCATCAGTGTTTGAAGTCACTAACTTCTAGCCTGAGCCATGTTGGCAGATGCAGACTACCTGGTTGGGGTCCGCGTGACTATCGTAACCAATGGTTGGAGACTCTAGGTGACATGGCTCAGAATCGATCACAATGGCGTAGGTGTATACACTCTTTATCTTCTCTTAAACTATGAGATTAAAATTGCTTCATATCTCTCTTCCTTCCTGTACTATATCCTTATATACAACCTTTCTTTATATACTACCACCACTAAATTAATTACTTCTATGAATCCGGTGTTCATCTTGTTGTGCTAACGAGGTATGGCAACTTGGACCGATGCATATATGTGCCTGGTCCTACGTTGTAGCTGACTGACTGACCACATTGAGAACCCCTACTCAAGCTTAGTCTCCTTCATAAGACTCAGATCATCAATCACATAGTAGACACTTGAAATTATGCAGATAAGTGTACTAAGTTGTTACTCATGAGTACATTAACCAACAATTAGTTCAAAGCTTGGTTAATGTACTTTCATTTAGTCAATCAGATAGTATCTTCACACATTAAGTATTGCTCCAAATCTGGTGAGCTATATTTCGCTTGTTTGCCAGGTTATGTATAACTAGGATTTCGAATCAGTTATAACGTGCAGTTTAATTTTTCGGTTGGTTTTACTTCATCCTGTCTTTGTAATGATTTTGTATTTTTACACAGAATGTATTTAATAATGCTAGTAGCTCAAGGCATGGACAAACAAATGTGGTTAACAGCGCTTCTTCATCTCAGTTAGGAATGCCAAATGTTTCGTCTCGTCGACAAGCTGCATCTAATAACGTCAGTGTCAATTCTCCTGTTTCCCTACCTATTCAGCAGCAGGGACATGCAGCAGGAAATGTTGTTCAGCAGTTGGCATCTCGCTATCAACAACTTACAAAAGCGGCTGTTGCTGCGGTTGTTGGTGGTGGTCAAAGTCCAGTTAATCATTCTGTTGCTAATAATTCTGCCACTGCAAACTTGATGATGACTGCAGCCACAAATCCTATGCTTGCAGCAGCGGCAGCAGTTTCGGCAACTAATCAGCAACAGCAATCGGTCGCCCAACAACAATTAACTGCTGCAGCATTGGCACAACAAAGGCTAGCTGCAGTAGCAGCTCTAAACTTCCAGCATCAACAACCACACCACACACAACCTTCAGCTGGAGCAGTAACACCTAATTCACCTATTGATCACTTAGCTCAGTTTACTCAGATGCAGACATTGTTAATGAGCAGTCTCTTGGGAAATGCAGGTATATATTATCACACTTGTGTTTATTATCTTAATCTGGATATTTTTATTTTAACCTCTGTCCTTGATACAGATTATCTTGTTTTCCGTGTGACTTCGGTAATTACGAACGATATTTCCAAATGACTATTTTATCGGGGACTCAGTCTTAGCTACGTTTTTCTGTCTATCAATTACACTGATCCTTGTTGTGAAAGGTTTAGAGATTCAATTGATCTCATAAGTTGTATTGTAGTCCGAGTGTCCATTTTCAAAGCACAAATTTAACTTGGGTCTGATTACAACTGTTCCGTATAGTATTGGGTATGGTCTTTCTATCCAGACATGCTCTATGATTTCTGGTCGAAAGACTCAAATTTCGCAGGTTCGAAATCTACTTTCGTTTGAGAAACCGGGTAGTATCGTTATTCTTTACACCAAAACTGATTGCATAAACATTTACCTGTTCAACCATTCGACCTTGCAGAATGTTGCCTCTTGTCTTCCTGTACCCAGCTGTAAATTACGTTAAGATTGTCTCATATCAGACAACCAAATTCTAAATATTTACACCATCTCTCCTTCAAAATTCACTTTCCAAGATTTAGTCACGAGTTCTCTAGGTTTCCATAATAGACATACAATTGATCTTAACAACAGAAAATAAGCTTCCTAACTACATTCAACTGTACAATAATTCATATAATAGCTGAGTGGATGACATTGCATGAACTTGAAGGAATCGGTGTACATAATGTTTGTTCGTAGTTCCCACCTGCACTGTCACTAAGTGCCGTTCAGAGAAAATGAACGAAAGCCTAAGTAGTGTTTTCTAAATTTCAGCTCAACGACCACTAACGAATCCTAAGTACTTTAAATATGCAAAGAGGATTACATATAACACTAATCTAACTACTGATCGATGCTGTTATTTTGGACTGTGGTTTCTGAATATGCGTCATTGTTGTTGGTGTTTTATAACTGATGTTAATTTGTTTCAAAGAATTCTAATAGTTTGGTAAGTGGTGATAAAAGCTGATTAATGTTCATTTTTATCTTTTTCGACAATAATTCAGCTGCTGCTACTGGGGCGCAAGCAACAGCTAATACTAGACAACAACAACAGCAAATATTGCAGCATGCACTTTTACAGTACACCTACTTACTACAACAGCAACAGGCTGCTGCAGCTGCTCAAGCTCAACAACAACAAAATCAGCAAGTTAATGCTGCCGCACTGCAACAGCTAATGAGCGGTGCTGCAGCTAACCCGGCAGCTTGTATGACGTTGTTACAAAATTTGTGGGCACTAAATGCTGCGTCAAACGGTGTTAAGAAGTAGTACTTTGATGCCACAACTTTATTCCTAATCTAATGACTTCACTGTTTTGTGTGTCTGTTTGCTATTGATATCTCTAAATTTTTATGATTTGACTAACACACGTTTCAGTTTGCTGTGCCTTAGTGACTACAACGCGTACAGCGTACTTCGACATAAAATCAATAATTTATTTTAGGTTGTTGTTAAATTTTTTACATCATCTACCGACTGGTTTACTACTTATACCCAAATTCTGGTTCTTTAAAATCACTTGTCATTTCCTTTTTCTACATTGTACATATCTTCATAAATCCGTTGTATTGTTTCAGTTTCATTTGCTTTGTTAATGATATTTTTCTGATCTTTCAGTGAACATATCGTCTTGCCAATTATCACTAACAGTTGTTTTCATCTTATCTGATCATGGGTTTAGTTTACAACACTCCCTGGCTTATTTATGGTTTTGGGTATAGTGAGGAATTAATAGATAAGTCCGGTCTACTTAACTGTGTATGATCTCTCCAACATACATGCAAACTCCAATGTTAGCGACAGTATAGCATTTTAAGTACATTTAAAATCTTCTAGCTGTCTCTTCGTCATTAGATGGGGTCAAGGCAGGATGTCGTTCAGAATTTTACGTTTTCACTGATGTCAAGTAAGTAAAAGGTAGCATGAAAATGTGTGCCATAAACCTAAGATTAATGTGTCTTGTGATCTACGTCGAGGACTCTTAGCTTGTTAAATTACATGGCTGCCGTCGCTCCACTCGATTTTGCGGATGTTATCCTAACATGATTGCATGTGTTTTTTCCGCGTTGTACCAGGAATGCATTTCGGAATGAGCAATTAGAATTGTTAGAAGCACGAAGTCCAGCAAAGCTCTCTCTTTCCAATGAACTTCTTATAATACAGTACAATCGTATATATATAATGATAATTTCTTCAAATTATTAGTTTCGAAAGAAAATATGAACAAAGAATGATGATGTAATATGAATATTAAAATTGTTTCGGGAGTATTTTTACCACTACAGTAATCTTTTCATCACGTAATCTTAAATTCATAAACAATTTTAAGTCTCACTGTCATGTCTGGACTTCTACAACAGCTATTTATTCAGACCGTTAAAATTTACTAGTTGGTGTAAGTAACATTTTCAATACTGGTATCTTCAGTTTGTTCTTTGAACTCCATACAGTATTTTTAGGCGTAGAATTACCCGTTATTTTTCCTTATTTTCTTGTGTATTTGAAGACGAGCATTTTTAGTTTTCGTAAATTTGCTGACGTCATTACTCATACTAATTGCCTCGTTTTGGAAACCAGTATAAAATAAGGATGGAGTTACTATGTGTTGTATATATTCTTGTTTTGCTTCCGCCACGATAATTAAAAAATGGTTGTGCAATATGCTTTAGATATCAATTATATTCCTAGTAACAAACAATAAATCCACAAAAACAGTCGAGGGTAGTTTTCTGCTAACATTTAGATTGTGTGTAGTGCTTTAGCTTTGAGTAGATCTAGGTGATGACTAACTAGAAGTTTATCTAATATCAACTCTGTAGAGCGCGTCATCCGCTAAGTGGATTAGGAAAATATTAGTATTCTAAAATTTGTAACTTGACTAAATATTTTCTTACTTCATTGCGTGACTGTATAGAAACATCAGGGCGAATAATTTCTGTCGGTAAGAACCGGTACCACTGGTCCATCAACGATGGAGAAATTCAAAAACAAGTGGAAAAAATTTGTCTATTTCCACTGATGCCTAGCGGTTGTTAGGAAACTAATTCCCGACCGAAATTATGGTGTTAATTATCATGAAAGATAACATCGGTGCAATGCCTGAACTTGGTGCTATTTTTCAGTTGCTGGAAATGCTTTGCGACGACAAAGTTTTATCTGAGGAGAGTTGGTGGGCGGAGGTCCTCTGTACCTGATCCCTCGGGCGTCAACTGATAGACTTATCTTTGGTGGCTACGATCAACAGACTGGGTGGTGAGAATATGACGAAAGATAATGTGGAGCCAGTTTCGGGTTATATCTAAATGTCAGCTATTATCGTTGCTCATGAAGTAACAGGCTGCAAGAAGTTCGCTGAAGAATTGGGATGGTTAAGAACGTTACTCTTTGACCGCTGTTTATATATGTGTGTATGATTATACACTTTTTGAGATGCCGTTTTTTTCTCGCATATTTATGTAATTCTGCCGCTTTAATGTCTGAATACAACCCTATGTCCATTCAGATCAAGTTCTCTGAGTTTCCTTATCTAGTAACTCATGTCATTGTGACCTGATAATGTCGAGATCTGGTTCTGTAATGCAGGGACCGACTTTCACGCGCCTACGAGGACCCGTGCTATTCAGAAAGGACAGTGTTTTTTTCCCTCGCCGAGTTAACGTTATTGTTTTGATCGTAAATTACGCATCAAAACTACTGTTTCTACTTTCATTGAATTCATTTCAGTCAAAGTATTCTTCAAGAGTACCGTTTTTTCGGAAGTAACTTATTATCAGCGCTTTTAAGTACATTGGTTGTTTGCATTTGGGTTCCAACAATTTATAGTTTTCCGCTTTTTCTGGTCATCACTTTCTCTTGTCTCTACGTATTTTTTGTCTATTTTCTTTTGAAAACCTATTGATGACTGGCAGTGCAAAAAAGCAATTGCCAGCGCTTGGGCTGTCGATACTCTGAGGAAAGTGGCATGCAGTGCTATGAATACAAATGATGGTACCACGTAATTTGCACGAACCTAACGCCTGCTTTTAAACAGTTAAGTAGAAATAGCTGCGTGTGGTCTTGTCAACACTGCTGCTCGGACTCAGACAGCTTGCTTTCCAAAGCTATTGCAATGGTGAATGCTCCCAAGAGGAGTATTAACAAGTGTATTCGAGACACATCAAACAGTAGTCGGTTGGTACACAAATTGATGTGAAGTTACCTCAGATAAGCTCAGAATCGATTGATCTATATGGGCCGAATGAGAAAGGATCGACTTTGAAGAGGTCTATCAGAAATAAAAGCTCAAGAAAAGAACCTTCTGTTCTTCGTCCTCCAAATGTCAGCCAGCAGAAAACGCCTAGAAAACCTAATAGTAAGGCTAGGTCTGTCCCTAGCAGAAAAACACAAAGACCTGACCGCCCAAGGCATCGACAATCATACGGGATCTCGTCATTTCATTTACACAAATAAATGCTCAAGGCATACAATCCGCACTTAATCAGTTGGCAATCAGTGTCCGCAGGTACGGCATGTGCTTTGCACCCTCCAAGCGCAAAGTACTTCTACAAGACTGGTAGGATTCTAATCCTGTACTTACCCTGGGTGGTGAGGAGATCAAAGTAGTTGAGAAGTTCGTGTATCTGGGTAGCTACATAAGTGCTGGTGGTGGCGTTAGTGACGAGATCGATGCACGTATAGTGAAAGCCAGAGCGGCTTATATCAATCTGGGACATCTCTGGCGCCTTCGTGATGTTAGTCTGACTGTAAAAGGCCGGATCTACAACGCGTCGGTGAGAGCAGTTTTGCTCTATGCTTGTGAAACCTGGCCTCTCCGAGTTGAGGATGTTAGACGTCTCTCTGTGTTCGATCATCGTTGTCTCTGAAGGATTGCTGACATCCAGTGGCAACACCATGTTAGTAATGCAGAGGTTCAGCATCGTGTGTTTGGGCGCAGAGACGATAATTCAATTGGTGTCACCATCTTGAAACACTGACTTCGGTAGCTTGAACATGTTCTACGAATGTCGTCACAGAGAATTCCATGTCGTTCATTATTTGCCGACACTGGGACTGGTTGGAAAAAGCGGAGAGGTGGTCAGTGTATGACATGGTGTCATGGTATGAAAGATAGCTGCAAAGGGCTAGCTTCTGTTGGTCCTTCACGACTCCCTGGCTGGGGTACGAGCGATGGTGCAACACAGCGGCTAGGGATGTTATCAGATATGTCTCAGAATAGAAGCCAGTGGCGAGCCTGCTGTAACCTTTTTTTACTTTCTGCATAAAGAGTGATTATAACTTTCTTAACTGAGAGAGCTCTTCTGGTTGTACATTTATATATACGCATCTTCCCCCTTTCTCCTCCAATTCTCATTATTTTGTGTGGCGCATATGTATCTGGTGCCCTTTGCACCAATATGTACGTGTTTAAATAAATAAATAAAATCCGGGACCTCACAGTGAATGTGATACGACTGTGGTTGCTACTCCAACGAAAGTTGGTGAACGGGTACAGATCGAGGATGAGAAACAACATAATGTTACTCAAGGAAAACCAGTACCCGTAAAGTATCTGAGAAATTGAAGATTGATCGTAGTTACAGGTCAGTTATCTTTCATAGGGTCGAGCATAGTGACAGCTCAGAACCGAAAATTCGTTTTGATCATGACATTGAGTTGATAAAAGCTACTTATTCAGCTAGTGCCTCAGGGTCATCTTGCTAAAGGTTTATAAAATAGGTAGGCAAATGAACCTGAAACAGAATCAACCCAGGCTGCTACTATTTAAATCTACCAACGAAACAGACTTAATATTGCGAAATGGACATGAACTGAAGGGGTCAGGAGTTTTCTTCCGTAAAGACATGCCGCTCGCGGACCGTAAAAAAGATGAGGAGCTGAAAAAGGACTAAAACGTAGGTTAAATGTTGGGAAAAGGGACCCAAAAATTTTTAATTTCAGTGTACTTTGATTTCGGCAGGGAATGATGACGAAGCCCCTCTGGGTGCAGGATGAAGCCACTTAGATGGGCTTCGGATCTGTTTCCCAGGTCCCCGGGGCTTGCTCAATAAGCGGTCGGAGCTAGGTGCACAGATAGACTCTACTAAACCGGATATAATAGCAGTCACAAAAACTTGGCTGGTGCAGTCTATAGATAGTAGGGAAATTGGCTTTAAAAGTTTCACATTAGTAAGAGCAGTCAGAATCCAAAGAGGTAAAGGAGGAGAAGTATACCTATTCATCAGGCGTTCTATCCCATTTACCACCATTGATAACACATCCCATGAGAGTGAGACTTGTGAATTAGTTAGTTGCCGCTTGAAATTCAGAAGACAAGAGCTGCTAATTGGTTTGGTCTACCGCAGTTTAAGCTGTGAGGTGAATGAGGTTTTGGTCGACGGTTTTAACACCTGGTCATCAAGTAGTCGATGTTTAATAGTAGAAGATTTTCATACACCTACGGTCGACTGGAAAGAACAGAGGACTGAAATGTCAGAAAATTCTTTTGAACAGAAACTAATTGATGAGGTGATCATATGTGGCGTAGTTAAATATGTGAGAGAAGCAACTAGGTAAAACCCGGACTGCGAGTCATCCTTATCAGATCTCACATCGACCCATTATGTAGATGACATCACAAACCTCCATTATATGCCACTCCTAGGAAAAAGTGACCATGCAGTTCTAATGTTTGGTTTCCACATAGCTGTCAATAACGAGCATATGTCAGCCCATCGCAGATCAAACGTCTGGAGAGCAAATATACAAGGTACTATGCATTCAGCAGATTGGCCAACAGGGTCAGAGTTCCCCAGTAAAATGGCTTGGAAAATTTGTACATGAAAGTCACTGCACTACACATCCCTGGGACTACGCTAAGGGGTCCGAGAAACTCTCTACTGTGATCGAAATCTCAATATCGAGAAGCTCGAAATATTTGTGCCTCTACCCTTTTCGAGTTTGGAAGGTTGTACGAAATAAAACTTGTTGAGGGATCTATAGGATGTCTCAGACATTTATATTTTTACATAAACCAATGGACTAAGAGAAGAGGAAATATTCTAGCATTATTGGTAGACAGTAGTACTAGATCATTAGTAGAGGACGACTATGGTAAAGTTCAGGTATGCATGTATCGTAGAGACACCCCTTCAGTTCATACAACTCCCACACACACACTGATAATTAACGAACTTTATGTCTTTAGTCTGCTAAATGTGTTTGATATAGGCTAATTCATTGGACCCAATGGAATGAATCCTAGGTTACTAAAGGAACTAGCAAATTTGACCACAAATTCCTCCAAACTATGCTTTTAACTATCTGTAGCCTGGGATCGATCACCGAAAGAATGGAGGAAGACTTTAGTCATATCTCCAAAACGGGGGCGAGACATAAGCATGATAACTATCAACCTCTAAGCCTAACCAGCTTCATTGTTAAAATTTCATAAAAGATTATTCGGAAGGAGCTTTTCGAGTATCTCGACGGAAACCAGATTCTTTATGAAGAGTAAAATGGCCTCAGAATAGGTTATTCATGTCTCACTAACATATTAGTAGCTCGTGAAAATTGGTGACCTCTTAAAGATAAAATGTTATCTATGATGTAGCCTACATTGGCTTCAACAAAGCTTTTGACAAAGTTCCTTACAACTGACTGTTATATAACTTAACTAATATCGCAGTTAGAGACATTTTGTTTATGTGGATAAAAGACTTTCCATTTGGACGTCAACAAGGAGTACGGGTGAACTCCAAGTTGTCTAATTGGTAAACCGTGCTTGACGGAGTGTCTCAGGGTGTAGTTTTGAGCTAGTGTTATTCCTCCTATAAGTAAATGACCTTCCTATTCATCTATCATAATCGGTTTTGTCACATCCTGACGATGTCAATATATGGATAACGATAAAAAGTAAATGTGATAGTTCAAAGGTTCAAAATGACCTGGAGAAATTATCTGAGTGGTATCAAAATTGGCAATTGCCTATTAATGCTTTCAAATGCATTGTGATGCATATTGGTCATGAAGGTATAGATACATACACGGGGAATAACCGTGAACTACCTGTTGTCCAGACACACAATGACATAGGAGTTATCGTTAGTCAACACTTGAAAACTACTGCACACTGCCGTGAGATAGCCTCCCAAGGTTTTAGAGCCATATGGTTAACAAGTTGGGCCTTTAGCCATACCGACGTCAAAACCTTTTTACCTTACGGACAGTAGTCGATCGTCCCAAACTTGAGTACCGCATCTAAGTGGCTAGTCCTTAATTAGAAGGAGATAGTGAGCTTTTGGAAAATGTTCAGAGAACCGCAACTAAGCTGATTCCCAGAATAACAAAGCTCCCTTATGATGCTCGACTGGTTAAACCAAATCTATTTCCATTGTCATATAGAAAAACTAAAGACGGCTCAATCACAGTTTTCAAATTACTTAGTGATAAATTTGCACCTGATATGCCCTTGTAACAGCTCAGGTTGGTTGGTTAAGAGTTGACCCCAAACAACCAAGCATATGCTAAAACAGTTTTGTTCAAATATTCATTCACTTCCTTACTTTTTGTAAGCGTTGTATTCCCTATTATCTTATATTGATTGTTGAGAGCCTTTGTTTGTCTGAACAGATAATCCCACGCTCCAGTGTGACTGCGCGAAGATCTAAATAAAGACCTATTCACTACTTCTCTGGTTTCTTCTATCAATAACACGAGGGTTACCCATAGGCACGAAACCCTCACTTTTCTTGTTTTTCAAAACAGGGAATATACGAGGACACTCTAAATCTAAGTTCCTGCCTGGAGGTATTGGTGACTAGACACAGAAGCCTGTTAAGCGAAAGCTTCTTCTATTCCATCCACAACCATTTGAACCCTCTGAAATTACGTGTCAGCTGACTATCGACTTTTATACCGAATCATAACCGAAATGAATTTATCACCTCAAAAAGTGACTGAAATTCCATCTGTCGACACTCTCAAAAGAAAGTTGGTTCAGCTGAGAGACCACTATCACTAGGACCAATACAGATCACTTAGCCTCCTGAACTTTCCAAAATGGATATGCCGAAGTCTCTAATAAACTGTAAACTTCTTTACCGATGAGTGTAGGAAAATGTGCCACAATTTTTTCACCCTTTACATCTTTCTTGGTCATACTCAATATATCAAACCTTTCAAAATAATCCCCAAGAGCTTCAGCAGATGAATGAATGTCCAACTGTTCCATCGCAGGCTCTATCGCGATGCCAGTGTTATAGTTAAAAGTACTTGAACTATAGTAAAAACTAGGAATCTCAGAAATAACGCAATATAACAGAGAAGTACTAGATAAGCAGGAACGAACGTATTGTATTTGGAATTCAAAATGGGGCAATCATCCAGTACGAAGGAATCGTTAGTTCATACAAACATCACATCCGCTGTAGCACGTTATATACTGACGTTCATTTGAAAGCAGGAGCGATCTGAAAAAAAACACAAATGTCAGGACCGGTATGCGCCTCTGAAGTAAGAACGCGGTATACTGGCACAACAGACACGGTTCGAGTACAAAAGGAAAAACTTATTACGAAATAGTTTTACTCGTTGTTCTGCAGATTCAGATCGCGTAAGGCTTGGT
Source organism: Schistosoma mansoni (assembly GCF_000237925.1). NCBI lineage: Eukaryota > Metazoa > Platyhelminthes > Trematoda > Strigeidida > Schistosomatidae > Schistosoma > Schistosoma mansoni. The sequence goes on from NC_031497.1 coordinate 9,964,926, forward strand.
TTTCTTCCAGCGCGTTTGCTCTTTGATTCCCTGCAATAAGAAAAACAAACTCGCATTAGCAAAGTCGCATGTAATGATTTTCAATACCGTGACACCGTTACAGCTTAAACTGGAGTCTAGGTGTTGGTAATCGATTGTAGGTCATCTTCTGAAGTTAATCCGGTGTCTGTCCGATAGTGTATCGGATAAAGTCTCTGTATGATGTAGAATGTATTCATAAGTGTTGGAATTGACAACCGAAATTGGGACAAACTTACCTGGTTTCCGTAATTGTATTTGATCAGCATTTCGGTTGTGTATACCTAAGTCATTTACATCTAATATTCGAACTGTGGATTTCCCAAAATTCTTCACCACAATCCCCGTGGCTGGCCAAAGATCATTTTCACTATAATATATAACTTCTGTAGACTCCAAACACCTTGTAGGGTCAGTGAAATATCACGGAGTCCTGGCCAAATCACCCGGCGGCTGGATCGCTGAATATCGGACAGGTCACTCATCCCCGTGAGTCACGGGCAACCGACGCTCATCAATTAATGGTACGCAATGGACTGGCCCATGCGGTAGTGCTCACACTTCCACTTGTACCTACTATAACCAATATATTTCTGTGATAACGTCCCTTGTGTTGTACGATCTTCAAAGCTTCCGCAGTAACTTGATGCAACGAAGAAGTGATCCACGTTGGGTGCTGACCTCGAGGTGTAAATTTGACTTTAGCTGTTGGTCACAACATCCCCGTCTAACTCGCAGCAATAGAATCAATAGCAATTTTCAATGTCATGACAAAATTTTCTGTCTGACCATCAGAACAAGGGTACCTGGGAGCAGTAAACAGATGTCCGCACTCTATACCATTCAACAAACTAGAGACTGCATCCGCAGCAAAATGAGAACCGTTATCAGTCACTAACACCATGAGTACCCCATCTCAACTAAATACATTTCTTTATGCTTGGATTATGAAGTCAGAATTTGGTGAAGTTGTGGCAAAACTTCAATCTACCTCGAAAAAGAATCATTGACTACAAATGCTTAGTGATTACCAAGAAATGGCCCAAACACAGTCAGCATGAATTCTCTGCCAGGCCTCAGACGATACTGGCCATGGAGTCCACTTCGAAATCTGACTTTTCAGCTTACTACATTTTTCACAATTGTTTGCTGTACGACATATATCTGAATTTATCTCTGGTCACCAACATGTGAGCCTTGTCAATGACTTCATTTTCTCAACACCTAAATGTTCACAATGAAGATCGTCAAGGACAGATTTACGTAATGAAGGGGGAATAACAACACGATCATTTAGACACAAAATACCATCAGGAGTAGTAGATAACTCATCGGGCTTCGAATAACAGACAGGAAATCCACGTTTCAGATTAACATTCCAACCTTTCCGTATAGCACTGAGTGTACACCCAAAGTATCTACGAGTTGCTCTAATGAGATCTGGACATCTCATCGGTAAAGGTTTCACTGACAAACAGTCTGAAGTATTAACAGGTCTATCTTGCAACGATTGTCGAAAAGTGTAGTCAACGTGACAATCAGTTAGAAGGCGAAGGTCATGAGTAAAGTCGAGTTGGTAGAAAGTATACGAGCGGTTTTCGTTTCTGAGGAGATTTAAGCCTTTATGATAAGATTTGACTGTACTTGGGACCGACTTAACAGGTTGTTACGACTGTAGGACCAGTGAAATGTCACCGGGCCTTACCCAAGTCATCTGGATGTCGTGTCACTGAATATCGAACAGTTCAGTGGTCCTCTTCAAGATCAAGAACAATTAACGCACATCTGTTATTTGCACTCCATGGACTGGCCCATGCAGCAATGGTTGCAATCTGTTCTTCGTACCTAATCTTACTAATATATTTTTGTAATAACGTCGTTTGCGATGTACGATTATCAAAGCAACCCTTGAGCCTGGATACCATGGAGAGATAGTCCACGTTAGGTACTGGCTGTGAGATGTGACTCTGACGTTAGCTAGTTGGTCACATTATTCCCGCCTTACTCGAGCGGGCCCTTAGTAATTCGATACAGATGATCTACTTTAGTGATCTACACGACAATAGACAAGACAACAACCATAATATTGAGAATAATTGAAAATCGATTACTTACTTTTGGGCTGAGTCATATATCTAGAAGGTTTATTACACAACATAATCTCTGTTTACACAATAAACTGATTAAGTAGGTTATTAGTGCTCTGGGTATATACAGACTGTTGATCTTGTCAATATATACTGGATAAAAGAGTGGAATAATTCCTAAATATAATCACTGTGTGACGGCCAAAATATTAACATTTGGTTTGAACGCAGAACTAACGTACCCAAATTTATTCGATTAAGCCAGATTATGTTCATCTGTACGAAGCGTACAAAGCATTTTTCAGCGACTCGTATTAAATTATATCAAAACACAAACTCTGTGTTCAATTTGAACAGTTTTGATTTGAGAAAGAGAACATACTATATCAAAAGTACAAAATACATCAAACGGTACAGCCTGTGCTATACAACCAAGTTCTTCTCTAACAAAAAACAACGTGCTAACCAACAAAAGGAATAGTTAATAAACAAGAGTTCAATACCTGGGAATCAAAAAATTATTCCCTGTGAGATGCGATTAGATATCTATCTGTATGGGCTCCAGCAACGTCCCCAAGCAGACAGTCAGAGGTTATCAGTCATACACTGAACCGCACAGTGACATTCAGTTTGGTTAAATATGACATTATAAATGGTCAGACGACATGTGACAGCAAATTAAGTAATAAAAGGTGAATCTTTAACCAAGATCAAATAACAGAAGCTATGACAAGAAAGATTGAGGAACATGATATGTGGTTAAAAAGAGACCCAATTGAAGGTTAAAATATAAGACAAAGGGAACAAAATAACAAATAACAGTACTGTCCGACGAAATACTGATGAGGGATTTTCAGTGATTTCTTTCCGTTACGCACTGCGTCCCATCGTCATATCACAAAAGACTTCTTTTCACTCTCTCATTTTCACATATATTACACCACAATTATACTTCCACCCGGACTGCAAAAACTTAGCTTTTTTCACCATCCTACCTTATTCACTGTGTCTGCAAAATAATCAACTAAGGGACTATACTGTAACGTGATAATAGCCGGTTCTAGTGGACTTACTACCCGGGAAAAATTCAACCACATTAACTCAAAATATATCAACTTCCTACCTACGGAAACCATTACGACTATGAGTGGCTTGATCAACTACATTCGATGATGCAAATATTTAGATCTACTTTGTAACAACAGGATGAGAAGCCAGTTCATCATAGCGATCTCCATGCAGCATCACGGTGCATGGTGAAACGTATCAACACATTTTCGTTTTTAATATCACTTTTAGATGTACAGGTCACCACTCGTGGTATTAGCAGTTCCTTATCATTATACATAGATACTAGTTAGACTACAACCTCTGTAAGTTCTTAGGTCCCCTATTTTTCTTATCTACTTACTTAAGTAATCGACATTATTGTTTGAGGATGACATCAAAATCTGGAGAACAGTAACAATTGAGGCTGATCATTTTGATCTCCAAGTTGACCTAGACGAATTACTTAGATGAGTTCAATATTGGGGCTTATAAGTTGCTTCTAGGGAGAGTGTGCTCATGCACATCGGACACGGTAATAGTTACCAGTATTTTATTGACGGTACATCTCTTCCATGCATTCAGGAACAGAAAGACTTAGGAGTAATAATAAGTCACGACTAGAAAACAACTACTCATTGCAACGTAGCAGCTGTCAAAGTGTTTTGTGCGTTATGGTCACTTAGCTGAGCATTCAAATGCTTTGACGAGATGTTTCGAATTTTATATCTTACTTATGTTAGAGCACACTTGGAGTACTGTGCCCAAGCAGCTGGCCCATGTCTGATTAAGGGTATAACTCACTTGAGCGTGTTCAGCGTGTGGGAAAAAGATTAGTGAGGGGTCTGTAGATGATGTCGAGTCGCGATTGACTATGACCACCATTACATGAAGATTATGTGCCAGGTATCGATTTGAATCCCTCGGTAGCTCGAAACCCAGAAGGCTGTTAATGGTTTCAATGAGACATATTTGTTAGCGATCTCGTGGTATCGAAAGAATACAGAGACGTGCCAAAGTCTAGAGGCTGAACTGTCGAGCGTAAGCAAGCTCGTGCAAGGTCACACGGAAGGAAAAGTGCGTTTGGTACAGTTAAAAAAACAAGTACAATAAAATAATAACTGGTAAAATTGGTTATAATAATAATTGTTCCCATTATACCAATCGCGTTCTCGTCATAAAAGTAGGTCACTACAGGTCTCTCTAAACTACCTTATGATGAGAGCTTAAAACGCCTAAACCTTTTCCCATTGTCGCGGAGTGACCTTATATTGGCATTTCGTATCTATAATTACGATTTGGGTGTTAATATGTTCTATAATTTTGCTCCCTCCAGCACTAATAATCTCCGAGATCACAGCAAGAAGGCTCACAAAACGCGATCTAATGAACTTAAGGTGGGGTTCCTGTGATGTTTAAGAGTATTTGATTTATAGTAATCCCAGCAACAACGCAATTTAATCAAGAAGTTTTGGATGAGCACGGACGAATGTACTGTATTTGGAATTCAAAATTAAAACAGTCATCAATACAAAGAAATCATTGGTTCATATAAACACCACAGTTCCGTTTTGCTCATCGAGTGGTCAATGACTAGAACACCTTACTCGAATAAGTAGTATCAGCCCCGCCAGCTAACACTTTCCCGCAGAATCTGGACCTTCACTGGAAGGCAAACTGTTAGGATTGACACAGGTCCACCAGCCTACTATCCTTATAACTGAAGACTGAAGACCGACTGAATCGAGCAACCTCAGGCGCGCGGTTTCGAAAGGTGAGTGGCAGTGTTTTGTCTGTTCCTATTTTTTGCATTCTGCCTAGTAACGAGCCCTGAACTTTAATACTACTTTGGGTGTTGCGTTCGATCTTCAGTTTTTTGCTACGCCGAACCTTTAATAGAAGTTACCATCCGTCTGTCGTCTATCTTGCAGTTGTAGGTTGTGCGCTTTCATGAGTATCCCACTCTTAATAATTGTTAATATTGAACCTCCTTCTTAAGGATGATATCTGAAGGTTGACTAAAATAGGTTGTATTTTGGATCTGATCTCGTAATACCCGTCTGAGATCCATCCGATTACTTTGGATTTACTGAGTAGACTTTATTTTAACCACAATGTAGACCACTCAAAATACCACTTTTAATCGAAATTCATTAAGTGAAACTGTGCACAGCTAAAGTTTATGCTTTAAGTCCTTTGTTTTGAGAGTAAAAACACTCAGAGCGAAAACCTGAGTACACAATTGGATGATGGGTGGTCAAGCATTTCCATTAGTACTTTGGTGACAGCTTAGTCTGATAAAGATTGCTCTTTTCCCCGGGAACATAATATGGATACTGGCATTTTTGTGACTGCGTCAGTGGATAAATGAAGACGACGAGGAAATAGTAAGTTAAATAAGGACAGATCAAGGTACTGTAAAGTAAGCGTGATATTATGTTTATGATTCGTGAAAGCACAACGGTGAGTGTTCCAATACCACTGTAGTCGGTCTAGGCTCATATCACATGAAGTCCCCTACTGCTAATTTCTATCTAATTTCGAGATTCACCACATTTAATTATTGTTTGTCTCTATTTTAGGCAAATTCACTTTCAGGGCTATAAAACTGCGAATATCTGCTTTTCCACAATGTCAACCGATTTCGGATAAAAGTGACAATTTAGTAACAAATGAACAAAAAACATTTTTTAAAAAACTGGAAAGACTACTTGGATATTTATATGTAACTTGAGTAGTAGTCGAGAATATAGAAATTGGGTAAAGATCAATTTCTTGAAAACACGTTGTGTAACACGATGGGACAGTGTTGCAGTGATGTGTAATCGAGAGGGGAATGGAAATAGATCTAATTGGTTATGTATGAAAGTCGATAAAATAGGAGATGGAGGTTGGTGAATTAGTAAGACTAGAGGCTGAAATTGCGTTAGAAAAAGTGGATGGATAAGTTTCATCCATGGTTCTGAATTGTTTAGGTATATGGAGTAAGCTTGGTAAATGCACAGTAGTGATCATATGTGTGAAGCTACGCTCCAGGTCGTTAATAAGCATAAGTTGACCGAAGAACACTAACCTCAAGGTTTATGGGATCACTTTTTTTCGGGGGGAAGGGGTTACAAATCTGTCTCATTGAATTTTTTCAGATTTTATCAACAAGGTTATTAAGCCCAAACTACTTGATAGTCAAAATCCTTTGACAAGGAGGAAGAGGGAGTTCTAGTGTACTGGAAAGTCCAGATTGGCAAAACGACAAGTCTGTCATTAGTTAGTAGCAAGTACTCACTGGTATATACTTAAAAAAATCCGACCAATACTCATTTATGACATGCTTTTTTATAACTAAGTAAATGTAATGGAAGTACTGATTTTACCCCTAAGCATTCTGTGTTCACTGAGTTGGAGTTACTTTTATATCCGACTTCCTGATTGTCGCAACCAAGTTACATAACTCATGATACATTGTTAATTATTCTTTGTTTACAGATGTTATATCTTTTCTGAAGGCCTGTAGTTTTACTCATCAAGTATCTTCACCAATAGTTTCGTACGTAAAGGTGCAAATCATAGATGGCTGAAGACAGCAGTGGACTCGGTTACCGACTGGAGGAAATCCAGTCAAGTATTGCAGAAGGAAGGTTAATGCTTAACGTTCTTCGCTCCCTTCCAACCACTGAGGTATTTGGAAACTAAAATCATTTGTTCAGAATAATGATGCGTTCATAGTTCGTTTTGAGGATCTAATCAGTAGATTAGAAAACTATCAACTTCACAACAGGAAGAGCGAGGTTTGTTACATTTTTAAGTGACTTCTGGTGATTCAGGTGAAAGATGTAAAGTTACAATTGAGGACACTTAAGGAGCAACAAGACAGAATTCAGTCTCTCCTTGATCAAACAGCGACGAGTATACAGGTGAATATGAGAATTTTAGGTTTACTAACCAATTATTAGCAAAATATATCGACCATGTACATACATTTCAATGTTTGCCGTCATGTTTTTAAGTAGTGATTGCTGAATTGTGTTTATATTGTCAGCTCTTTCTAATTTTTTGGTACATCGAATTCAGTACGTTCCCTAGCCTTATTGATTTTCCACATACAAGGGTGCAAAAAACTAAACTCGAAGATCACTATATTTGTTTGTATTTATCAGGTGCTTATCAAACAAAGCTTTGATTTCGCCTCGGAAATAGTCTCATCGACAGTTTCTCTGTAGTTATCATTTGTATAAAGCACCGTTTTACAAATGCCTCAGTTGGAAATTCCACAACACTTAGTCTAAGTTTCAAGACTACCAAGTTCAAAATGATGCTTTCACAACTATTTCGCGTTCCCATGTGGTCTGCCAGTTAAACATTGAGTTTGTACTTCTCACTGTGCTCATTTTCACTACAATTATGGTTCTTATTCATTTAGATAAGTGAGAGTCACTACTATTTACTGTTTCTACTGCTTTGGGGTTATTGGCATCCAAGTTTGAAGTTGTCAATAAAGCAGTTGGATTTACTTCGTTTCTTGTAAATTATGAAGACAGAGTATTCTAATAATCTTTTGTTTAAAATATATTATAGGTCGGATTAAAACTGTTTGTTTCTCCTGAAAGTTTGAAAATTCTCGATCTTGGATGTAGGCAGACATTTTTATTAAAGTCCCTTGTTAATTCAGTAAATATCGTGTGTTCATAGCGTCCCGTCAGTCTGGAGGTCTATTAGTTTCTTCTGAAGATTGTAATTAGCCGCCTGTATCAAAAAGTGTAAAGGTCGCCAAGTCAAACTGTTATTCAAATGCTTTAAAATCTTCAAAGCATGAAAACTTATTAATGAGTACTAAATCCTGCCGACTGTATTCCTAAACTGATTCTTGTCAGTCGCCTTGTATAACAATGTTGGGAAATGATGGTATTTAAGCTTCTCAAGTTGTTTAGACACTGGATTAAGTTTGGTTTCACATACTTTTCTAAGATTCTAATAAAAAGTGGCAAGTTCCCCTAAAATAATCTCAAATAATATAACTTTTGTCCATTTTTACTCATAGTTGTAACTTACCTCACAGGCCATAGTTTGCCTATCTATTTATATCTCCTGGTGGTTGATATATAGGTGATTCGCATTGTAGGTCACCTGATGGTGGGTTTTTAAGTGGATGGTAGAAACAAGTAAAATTTCGTGTTCGCTTACAAATGAAGTTGTGCCTTCAAATAAGGCTTGTTCGCAGTAAGTTTGGGCTCATAATCTCCACACCCATGTTTGTCTTAAATTAAAGTGGAATTTCAGTTATGTAGATACTTCTGATAATTCATTATTGTGTTTTAGTATTTGATTCACGTTTCTTTACTGAAGGGTATTTCTGCTTTCTGTAGGATTCTGGTTTATCTGTAGCACCCGGTGGGTCTTCCAGTGATACTCGAGCAAATGTAATGTTTTCAAATTCAGCGTCAACACTGCTTTCCAAATTTGAGTCCTTACTGTCCAACGGAAACAACCAAGGTTGTCAAAAAGATGCTGATCGGGTTCCTTGTAGTGTTAATTGTTCACGCAACTTTAAACCAAAGCAAGAACCAGGGGACACTACCCAAGGAAACGATAAACTATCAACCCTTAACACTAAGCTATTGTTGAAACCTCTAGATTGTGAAGAGTCGACAGATTTATCTACCCAATTCGATGTAAGTTTGTCTCATGTCAAATGATCACTAATTTTTATTTTGAGTAACTTTCGGGTTAAGTATTCGGAAAGAATGTTTTCTTACTTTTATACACTTGTTTAGTGATGGGAAGTTTCTATATTCTCTTATTTACAGCATTGGTAAAACACTGGGTTCTGGACCAATAAATCGCAAGTTCACTCTGCTCCATATACTTCAGTCTGAGCGGTCGTAGAATCACTAAACCTCATACAAAGTATTGAGTAGATAGTCATGTACTTAATAAATGAGCTACACTGGCATCAATTTCTACTTTTGTCCAGAGATCATGAATTTAAGCCATATAATAAATGGAATAGTTTTATGTATAGTCTTTTTAAATCGTATTGAAACCTTGAAGTGCTGATTTTACGTTTAAATTTCATACTTTTTTGTGATTTAGGTGCATCTGTCTGAACTACAGAAATTGATTGAAGAATCAGAAAGATTTGATGAGATGGTTAAACGACTTGTATTAATAACAAGGAGAGCAGTAAGTCGTTTGAGTTGACATCGTTATGTTAATCAGTCAGTTAGTCACACGTAACGTAGAACCTGGGACATGTATGTATCTTTTCAGGTTGCCACACTAGCACAACGAGATGGAATAGTCATGGCAAATTATAGAACAAATATGGTAACGGTAGTAGTGGCAGCAGAAAAGGTTAGGCATATAGTTCGAGAAAATATGGATTTGTGGGATGATTGTCTTTTATCGTTATTTATTCTTTATTACGTTTTGTACAATAAGGATTCAACTCTGAATGAAGTCATCTTGGTATCTAAAGAAAAGTTACCTAGATGTTTAGTTCAGTAGATATAGATTTTGTACTATTTAGTTAAATAAAAATTTCTAAGCATATCACGCGACTAATTTATTTTATAACTACTAGTATAAGACTTCGTGAAGTTTCATACCTCATGTGTCTTGACAACGCAGTTGTGAAACCTAAAAATTTATAAAGCGAAATGTCGTCAGTCGATGGATTCATTGACAATTGGACTAAACCATGTTGGCAGATGTAGACTACCTGGTTGGGGTTCGCGTCATCGTAACCAGTAGTTGGAGACTTTGAGTGACATGGCTCAAAATCACTTGGAATGGTTCAGGTGCATCCATTCTTCGTTTCCCCCCCTCCGATTCTATACTTCTAAATGCCACATACTTTTCCTATTTCATTAATTTGTATTTTCTTAAATCGTTTGTTCGACGCCTAATCTTTTTTATTACCACTGACACTGTTATTATTTCCACTGCTCTAGGATTTGCCCTAACAAATTCATCTCCCTGTGTTAATGGGTATGGGAATTCGAATTGATGTACATATGTACCAGGTTCTATGTCACGACTGACTTTTATTCCACGAATTCCTTATTTTTCGAGTCATATTTATCCTTTCCTCATATTGTTGATACGTCTATTATTCCTACTCCTCTACGTTCCATCTTATTACTTTCACCTTATTGTGTTGATGCGGTGTAGTAACTTGGATTGATCCATATTTGTGCCAGATTCTTCTTTGACTTTCGTTGATTTATTGTTATTCATTAATCTACCCATAATTCTCCTTTTAGCTAACTGTCTTGTTGGTATGTCATCACTACTTCCTTTTTTCAGTTTTATCATATTGTTTTCTCATGGCCAACTGTAAGAATAAGGTATGTATCTCGCAATTATTGCTAAAAATTCAGTAGAAGTAAATTTACATAGATTATTCTGTTTCCTGTACAATAATGTTCCAATATCCAATTTTAACTGGTTTAATTGATGATTATAAAGATTGATTCAATCTAAACCTATTCCTTGTTCTCTCTCTCTCTCTCTATATATATATATATATATATATATATGCATTTAGTACTCAGGCAAATTTGATAAAATAACATTTTGAAATGCTAATATTGATAAGAACGTGTGTATCTTATGTTAAAATTTATTTTATTCGCTTCACTAGAATCTTGGTGAATCTACAAAGTTGCTGGGAGATATTTCGAAACGATTCTCTGAGCTTCAGATTAGTTTTAATTCACTGAAAGAAAGTTATGATGTAAGCTGTTGTAATATGATACATTTTATCCTTAATGTATATTCTGTCCATTCAAAACTGATATTTTGATATGTTTGCTTTTATTTTTGTTTGTGAATAATATTTTACTCTTTAAGAATAACTAAAATATGCATCAAGTCAGTTTAGACACAATTTATCATGTGATTTTGAAGTACTTTTGGACTTTCGTAAGTAAAAAACACACCATTTAGTTGTTTGAAACCACCCAATATTGTGGTTCTTTTAACACTCGTTCACAACTATCTCACGAGTTGCCCATTCTTCCGTGACAAATACCAAAAGTAATCTCTGATCAAAGGGATTATGCACACGTGTCCGACTGAAATCAATAATCCATCTGTGATCTTGAGATATTATTTCTCGTACCAATATTATATTAAACATGTGTATACATGTTTTGATTTCTAAACGGATGTGCTACATTTTCTGCATGAAAATTTGTTTATTTTTCAGTCACTTCATAGTGAACCTCAACTCCCTCCTGAATTGCGCAAAGTTCAGGTAAGTGTATTGATTGTTTTTCTTGCAGTGTTTACTAGTGTGTTTGACGTTCATTCATATATTTTTCCATCATTTCTATTTTGATAAATGTACTATTGTGTTGTTGTAAACTTTGTTCCTAGTTTGATTTTTTTCCCTTTATTATCCTGTTCAAAGCATGAATTCAATGCTTTATTTTGGCTTATGTATATACCTTATCAAAGATTATCATCTTACAATTTTAGCTTTCAAGTTTTCATGAATTTCTCAACAGTCTTAGCCGTAATTTTGATTCAACCAAAGAATGCTTTTACACGATTCATCATCTTGTCAAGGCTACTATTGAACAACAACTAGTAAGAATTTAGCTTTTTTTCGTTTTTATATGTTTCTTATTATCATTCATAATTTTATTATTATTTCATAAAATTCAGTTTATTGTTATATTCATTTGACATACTCGCCTTGTTTTATCTACACAAAGTGATATTACAGCTAAATACTTATGGCATGACCGTTTTATTTCTGAAGATTATGTTAACAGGCACTACACTTTTTAAAAATTAACCCTATAACATCTAACGCTTATTAGTCCTCATTTGCGAATGTAAATATTTGTTGTCATTTCAGAGTCAAAAACAGAACGTGGAATGAGCATTCCAACTCCCTAAACATTTCTATTTAAACAGCTTAATAATATTATTGACCCTAGTATCATAACTGTGTCCTCATCGGCTTTTATAGGAATATATTTGTTTTGAACACATAAATATTGGTACAAAGAGGCACCAAATATATGTGCGCCACACAAGTCACTTGATTTATATGTGGACCATGGTACTAAACGGGTTCCCAAACTGAAGCAGGTGGTTTTCTTAGGGGGCCACACCCGGAGCCTTCTACCTAAAGGTCTAGTCCACAAGGCAGTGGAGCAACGTCAGGAGATGCAGTCCCATGGTAGCCGGTGACCAAAGATTGGTTCATACGCCATTTGTTCCTTCGGGATCCTAAAGCCCATGTACACCATTGGTTTGGAATCATGGTTTTTCAACTCCCCTAGGTGGACTTTCCGTGTCCATCAACCCGATTAAAGCGCCGGACATTCGCGTTTCGTCCTTTCAATTTCGTAAACACCCCCGCCACGAGAAGGAAGTTAGTAGGACTTTCTTGGTAGTGGTTGTATTCATGTGTCCGTGTGAGGGCATTTCGTGATAGGGCTGACTCTTCCCACCCTCGACCGTACAAGGGCATTTGGAGGCTTATCAGTGTCAATATAAGTATGCGTTATTTTGGACATATTTTTACATCTGGAATTCACAGATGTTTGATAGATTGATTATAAACTGTAGATCGAGTAAATATTCATATAAACGATGAAATACATCGGCAACTTTCTTACTAGGTCTTATCCATTAAAATGTAAACTGAATATTATACAAATGGTCTTCAAGTATAGTTTGCCACCAAATCTCTACTCTCATACAAGCAGTATTCTTGTGTCATGTTGAGTTTTCCATAGATATTCAGTACAACGTAGAAAATTGTGAAAAACAGAGCTTACTCAAACTGTATTGTATGTTGTTTTTTCGAAAAAGATAATTTTTAGCTTACCGTCTTTAGGTTGTCTTCATTATCCATGCATATATATAACACGTAGACTAAAAAGCCATTGATAAATACCCACATTATTCTCATAGTTCATTGGTTGAGATTTTTCATTCTTTGTGATTGTTTCATAAACAAGTGTCTTGCAAAGTTTCTAAGCAATGTTATACATTCTGTTGTTCTTACTGTATACTACAGAGACACTATAATCTGATTCAAGGAACAGCAAAATTATATCCATCCGTTCTTTAAAATCTACTCTTCTTTTTTTTAAAGGCAAATGGAACGCTACAGGATGTAGACCATAGTGATGATGAAAATAATTCAACTTTGCCTGTCAATTCAACTGGTTCTGTTACTGTAAAAGACAGCAATATAGAACTAAGTAAGACCTTTATCTCTTATTTCTAAGTCATATAAATAGAGTGGAATATTGATATTTAAGCGGTATCACATGTATGGCACTTCTTTTAGTATGATAATAATAAATATTCAGAATAATTTCTAGTAGTAATAAGTAATTGTCCTTTTTTGTTTTGCCAGATACAAGCAAACAAATTAATGATGAACACGTTGAAGATGTTGATCCTGAATTTTTAAATCAGAAGGCTTATTTAATAGCATTACAACAGCGTACAGCTCAAGAAAAAGAAGAAATCGCAAAATTACTACAACAACGAGATGAACTAGCTGGACGTTTGGCATCACTTAAAGCAGGTAACCTTCTAGTCAACAAAATAAAAAGGTCATTATTAATGTAAGGAACGTTCGTAGTTTACATCACGAACTGAAATCAGTTATACAACAATTAAAAACCAGGAAGCACTGGACAGCTTCTTCGTCCTAGTGTGGGGCTCCTCATTAGTGCACATCCCCAGCTCACTGGGGATCTGACCCGGGATCTTTAGGTCTTGCGACAAGGAATTAACTTTTAGACTACTGGACGAGACTATAATTTATGGACGATCTTCGAACGAATCGGAAAACAGTCACTACAGAGTGAAAATATATTATCCAAAACCAAAGAATTAAAGTGGATACATTTGTTCTACATGGTTCAAAAACTTGTCAAGGTTAGAAAGAGGTTCGGAGGTTCTAAAATCGTAACACATACGGTAGAAGAACTCATCCGTATGGCCCCATAATAGTTGACCTCTGGAGCCATGATAAGGTCGCGAAAACTCTCTCATCCTCGACCACATAGCTTCAATATTATTAGTGTGCACTCTGGTTGTTGAGTCCACAAAATGGCGCTTGTGGATAACGACATGATGCACATAACTAAGTCTGTAGGCATCTGTACGCTCTCCAATCATCTGTATATATTGTATTGCCCGGCTGCACATATTCCCGTATAATTGGTATTATCGTTGTTTCCTATCAGTTTCTAACCCGTTGGAAGTGTCCCTTTTGAGATGACCTGTTGTATATTCCAAGTCAGTCCAAGGACCTATGAGGTATATATATGTAAGTGCTACTTACCCAGTCTTCCTTAACATTACATCCTCTGCTGAATTGTCGTTCTCTGACTACTGTTTCGTCTGTTTGAACGATTCTCCCGACTCACCCAAACGACTCGTGTAAGCTTGTCATTTTTATTGTTCATACCACTGAACAGCCGAAGCTTCAGTAACATCTGCAAATGTTGTAGCTGGTGTTACTGGTGCTTTTATTATCCAGTTCGCAACAGTTATCATAATTTGCCTTAGTCTTAATCTGGATCGAGCGAAAAACGTTCTTGTTTTAACAGACTTCTTCCTCCAACATAAATCAAATCGAAACACAACAAGGTCCAGCAGTCGTTTGATTACCGCAATCACAAATAAAGGAATGTTATAACGTGTGGCCGAGTGGATGCCTTGTTAACGTTCAATCGTGATAAGACCGCCAATCAGAGAGCAGCGAATTATCGATCGGACCAATAATACACAAAAGCCATATGAGCAGTCTTGAGTACTTATCAGTCCTGCTGCTGCCTAGCCCAGCCAGTTAAGTCCAGAACACCAATAACAGCCTCTGAGGTATAAATCATTGTACTTCAAACATACCGAGGTTATATACCAATCAAACAGACCACATCGTACCATAAAGTAGAAAATAACATATGTACAAGATTTAGCCAAATGTGACTGTGTATAGGGGGAACAGTAATTACTAGACTGGGTGTAATTCATGAATGGTAAGTCGTATGATAATAGACTATGGGCCAAAATAAAGCTTACAATAAGAGGGATATGAATATGAATAATTTAATTATTTAGCAATTATACGACAAAAAATATATGCATAGTATTGGTTCATAAATAGATCCCAAAGTTACCATTCATTATCCTTATCGGGACATAACAAGGAACTTCTTAGTAATTCCATTTGTTGTAGCCGCTCAATTATCACGTCTCTACACTCTGCTTTAAACCGATCGTACATGAGCATCATGTACTGGAATTGGCGCCGTGACCTTGAGTCGCTTCTGATTGGCTTGTCCATAAATTATAGTCTCGCCGACTACTGGGTTACCATCCAATAGTTTACGTTCCTTACCTTACAGTCAATTCAAGGTATTACACAAACATTTTCCAATACCATTGATGGGTTATCTATTGTTTATCTGTTCAGAAAAAATCAAGCTACTTGTAATTTTATGATAATTAATTTCTTTTTTATTTGTCTTATTAATTTAGCTGCCAGTAGAGCATCATTTGATACTCGTGATACTTCTGGCAACTTAGTCGAATCAACTCAAACTGATGAGCTGGAAAATGGAAATGAACGGTAACATAAACATATTCTCTGATGTTGCAAGATTTAATTTTCCTTTTTACAATGTTTTTCAGTGCAGTTTTTAGAACTATAAAGGAAGCTATTATATTAAATAATAATGATAAATATTTAAAGCTTAAATAACACAACACAAACTGACAATTAATTGTAAAAACTATATTTTTACTCCTAGTAATAATGAATCAGTCAGTGTATCACCTGATATACTTTCTAGTTTGGAAGCTAAAAAACGTGAGTTGAATGAATTAAAAACTCAACTTGAACTTCTTCGCAAGGCTGAAGCTAAAATCGCTGAATTTACACCGGTTCTACAAGGTCCAAGAGATATAAATAATTCAAACATTGCCACTCTACCACAAGAGACGTTAGACAATAAGCGAGTCACTTCTGTTTCGCAGTCCATTCTTCCAGAAGCCAGTTCACCTCGGACAAGATTTGAAATTTATAAAGATGACTCTGATGATCTAGTTAATACAAAACCTGCTGAAAATGTATCATTATCTTCGGATTTATCAACCAAAGCTGATTCTGTAACTTTTCAGGTACCCATTTTCGGTGTTTTCCTAAATTGTCATTATATATTAGGTTCTCATTTGAAATAGGCAATGTTGAGATGATATCATGAATTATTTATTGTTAAGAAAATTTCCGAATAATCCTAAATAGTAGCATGCTTATGACTTCACGGATATATGGTATGAAGTTGAATAATTATTCTTACTGACTTGTACTTTTTATGGGAAATAGTTTTCAGTTTCTTTACTAACTTGTATAGTGCCTCAACACACTAATTCTGAAAATTTTAGATCAAGTTTGTGTTTGCTTTTTGGTTTATATGACGAATATTTCATCTAAAGTTTCAAGTCCGAGAAATATGATTGGAAGCTATGTACTCTATGATTGTTAGTATATGTATTGTAAGAATTGAATTACTACTTGCGTTTGTATACTATACCAATTAAGTCTAAAATAAAGCAAGGCTAAGGTATATCAAGTTCGTAGAAAATCACGTAGTATATATATAAGTATAGGATGAGAGTATAATTTTCTCGAAAACCTTTGCGATTTCAAAATCCCAAACTTAGGAGTCTGCATTGACCGATACACTTCCCTTGATAACCATGTTTTCATTAAAGCTGGTTTACTGGACGAAAATACATCACGTTCTATCTCAAGGCCACTATAAACAAGATCCGCGTTTGGGTGGATTATTAGTGATAAATAAATTTTCCACGTAGCCCAAGGTTACCACTCACATGTTTCTGTCAGTGTAGCAGTATATTATATGTATATGCTGTAAACATCATTCCAGTTTGGAAACTAAACTCTTCATAGTCTTAATCTTTTTTTCCATAGTCAGTAGCAAAACAGCATATGAATCCGAGCACAGAGCGCGGCGATGGACCTTTGTTTGTATTTGTTTAGTTTGTTAAAAAGTGTTACTGTCCAGAACGATACACTATTTAATGTAGGATTATGGTTTGATCCAGCTAATCATTTTATTTAAGATATTCAAAGCACCATTTTTATTTAAAAAAATTTAAAATGTATCTGAATTTCTGTAGGATTGAGCGTAAATGTTTTCAGTTTATCTTAGAAACGTTTTTATTTGTTTGTACAGCAACCAGAGGTGACCTGTATTGATAATACCGAACGTTTGTATGTTAACATGCGTGAGGCACGAATACAAATAGAAGAACAACGGAATCGATATGATCGGATCACTTCAACTGGAATCAATAATACCAATTCTAGCGCTCAAAAACCATTGCAGCATGTCAGTTGTAGCGGTGCTTCTGTCGCAACTAGTCAAGATAGAACAACTCTAGCAACTTGGGGTGGATCTTCACCTGTCCCTTCTTGTTCATCTGAAGCTTCTGAAGCAAGTGACGAAGGAGATGGAGTTAGTGTTTCTGACTCCTTACCTTTAAGTAAGTTTCTCTCTGTTAGGTCATGTTTATTAGCTATAACACACCTAGGCATATGATAGAGTAGTCAATTTTAGGTGTAAATAGTTGTTTGTCTTCTCCAGTCTTCATACTATTCTGCGTTACTACCGCACTGAGTGTAAGTTTACACGATCATGGGTGCCAGGTTGTTTTACAATGAGTATCCTGGATCATTTAGTCAAATTAGTAGGTCACTGCATCCCTTCCTGATCTGAATTGTTGAAAATCCTTCTTATTACGTGAAAGTACACTATTTACCAGTGATGTCGTTGGTTTGTTCAAATAACACTGGATTTAAAATTGAATGTGTATATGGATGATTAGCTTATCCTTTTTATTTAAAGAGGTTTGTTTTATTTTGAACTTTCATTTTTTTTACCTTTCCATGTCTTGAAAATTATGCTAATGTGCACCTCTCTTCTCTTTTTCTCTGAGATTCCCACAATCGTTCATGTTTTCTGCATTTCCTGTTGATTTCTCACTGTGTCAACCGATGGATTTGTGACAAATCCCAAGTTATATTTTTGTTTATTTATTTTAACAAGGAATAGCTCAAACTTGTTCACAGTGGTGTAGATTGCTTCACCTATTTATTATGTTCTATATTTTACGTTCAAATATTCCTTCGTACATACTATTTTCATTCTATTTCCTCAAACCATGTTTTCAGTGTTTAATCTTACTGTCGTTGCTACTTTGATTATTTCGGCTCGTTTGTTGTTCATCTTGCTAGTTTTATCTCTCATGGCAAGTTGGGCTAACGCACATTCGTACCACCAGACTCCAAGTTGATTATGACTGACTAACTGATTGTTTCAATAAGAAATGGGTTATTTGATTCTTTTTTTGCTACTTAATTAACACTTCTCATAACATATACATCATAATTAAAAAGCGTTATTACATTCTTAGAGATCATTCAATATTTACGGTACTGTTTTGTCTTGACACAAGCTAATATCATTAGTTCACAACGAATAATGACTACTAGTCGGATATATCTCACATTTTTTCATGTGAATGTTACCTGTGGATTGTCATTCCAAACAAATTTACTGTACACTCACGAAATAAGTGTTTGTTAAACTGTATCACTTCGACATCTGAATTTTATATAGAAGGAAGAGAAATGTAGTTGTAAGTTCACTCAATATTCATAGCAAAGAACTAATGCAAATATCTTTGACACCCATCTTCCATCGTTTGTAGAAGTGTAGGGGGAGTAAAGTAAAAATGTGGTTATATAGTACGAAGTCAGTCGTCATCGGGATAAAACCTGAGACAGATGTAAATGGTCCCAAGTTGCACACCACATTAGTAGGACAAGATGAATAGGAAAAGCAGTCGAAATTATGTAGTAGCAATCATAATGAGAAAGACTAAACATTAGGAATATGGTTCGAAAAGATAGAGTGAAGTGATATATATATATATATACATTAGTTTTTCATAAGTGTTTCTATATTATGCGATTTACCTAAGTACTGTTAAAAGGATTTCTGAAACTATATAAGTCATTGACAAGCAATACAATTAGAAAATAACCAATCTTCACTTATATGATAATTATCAAGTTTAATAGGAAGAGAAGATGCTTCAGGGTTTTTAATATTCATTTAAAATCATTTATATCGCTCTGTTTTTTATGTCATCTTGTAACGTTTAACTGTGATACATATACATTAAAATAGGTCAAAATCTTAATGTTGTTGATACATGAATTACTAAATAAAAGACCATAGCCACAACCTAATGATCTATAATGAACCAGGATTTCATTGTTATATGTTTTTATATGACAATTTAAAATGTTTGTTTTTTTCCAGCTTAATTTAATAGTCAAACCGTTTGCGTTACCTAACTGTAAAACATTATTGGTTGTACACCTACAAGCTGTACTCCACTCACCCTTAACGCCTTTAGTGACAAATTCATTCAACTCTTTACTCATATTTTCCATATTTACATAAGAATTCTATTCTTGAAAATAAAATGTTAGTTTATAATTACCTATATATGTCAATTTAATTAATTACTTCAAATATAAGTTATTTCTGTTACCTAAAATTCTTGTTGCAAAGTCGAATTACTAGTTGATTTTTTGTATGGTCAAAATCAGTGTGAATTTAATTCTCATAGACAAAAAGTGCGAGTCTGATGATATCTAAAGTTAAAGAAAAAAACCCAGATTAGTTTCATTGAATTAAACACTAATATCATGTACGAACCTTCAGTGTACATTCTAGTTTAACTATTACAACATCCTATTATCATTCGAATTTCCAGATTATTTGGAATAACCATCAAATGTAAATGTGAAAGTTTTTCTTAAGTGGTGGACAACTAAGAAATTTCTCTTTGTTACTCTTTAGTAGTGACCATTTTTAGTAAAGTAATGAACCTATTAGTAAGTTTTATTTTTTCTTTGTAATTTCAACAGGTACACGTCTTTCAGTATGTGCAGTTAATAATGCTTCTAATGTTATTCGATCTGTTCCCAATGGGCATTCGAAAAGTGTAACCAGCTCTGTCGCAACCAGTTCTTTGGATATGCCTGGTGAACCATGTTCAGTTATCAAGAGAGCATCAAGAAAATGTAAAGATATTCACAGAAATAATTTAGATAATGTTTATGTTTCTTCTACTGGTGATGTTCCGTATAAATTATCACTTCCGCAGGTTGGTCGAAGTCCATCTCCTCCAACTCGCCACAAAAATAAATCAGGGGATACTCAAATACAGGATGGTTTAAATAAATTGATTGATCAACGTTTACACTCACAACAAAATTCATTAGGTGAACATACTAATGCCTCTACTAACCAGAATACTGGAGTTTTGGGTCATATAGTTGTTGCATCAAATTGTAATGACTTTGATGATGGTCGAATGTCAGATCTGTCCGGTGCCATAGCCAATGAACGTAAGTTATTTAAAAAAAATTCCTATTGCATGATTTCACTAGTATGCAATTTTCTTAGTTAATCATTGTCTACCAAAACTACTTTAATCACAAAATTCTATTATCTATTTTATTCTAACCGAAACTGTATTGTAGGTTATCGCATACACACCACAGCCGTTATCACTGCATTGTCTCATCCTTATATTTTACCTCAAATATTTATAGGTTTGACTTAGTTTGTTGAGAATGATCAGAAGTTCATGATTTCTATGCCATTATTTGGCTGAGATAAATACAGACAACCATCTTGGCACCAGTTTTCGGTTACTTTGCTAATAAAGTCTTTTTATAACTTATCCCATCATTTTAATGTTTACTTCAGTTATCCCGTGGTAGCATTTTAAGGAGGCCCCCTTGAAATCTTCATGATTATTGTACTGTTATATTCTAGCTTTCAAACATTGTCGATTCTTAGTTGTAAATTGATTCAAGAGTGTCATGAACTGAACTTCATTTGACGATAGCAAAATTTATCCATGATGAATTTGCCACTTCATTGCATTATTTTCGGCTTGTTGTTTGTTTAGATTACTAGTGGTGACTTAAATACCATTCACATATTACTCATCACTCATGTTCCCATTATATGGTTAACGTATATCTCTAACGGTTATTCACTTCGACGTACGATAAGGAATTCGAATTCATCAATACAAACAGCGTCTTATCAATTACGTGAACATTTGTTTCAGAACTAGTACTATTTTCTACTTGTCAGAACTGACGGTATTTTTTGAAATTTTTTTTACCACGATCGAAAAAGGGTTGTCAGCTTCACATATGAAAAGAAAAAATAACCAATTACCTTATAACTGATAGTTATTTAATTAATTTTCACATTTTAGAGCAAAAGCAAAGTATTAAAATACATCCAATCGAAATATTTTTTACTAGCATTACTAAGAACATGCATATTTTTAGGAGTGTTTCGATGTGTGTTTGGAGATTAATAAAATCAAACTGACAGTAGTATTTCATGCTTTTTATGTACTCGTTTCTCTGCTTACCAATAAATTTGTGATTAATTTTTGTTACTGTGCTGTCACTACATGAAATCTAAAAGTTTACTCTGAGTAGGTTAAATTTTTAGTAGTTTATATAGCTTTACGTTGGATTATGTAATACCCTTTGATTGTAATATGTGAAGGAATGATTTTGACCATCAGCATTGTATGTTTATCTTTCCAATAGGGATTCAACGTTTAGAGACAAATGTAGCTCAGCTCTATCAAGTATGTCGTTGTTTGATGCTCGAAAACTCTCATTTGAATTCTGCAGTCACTCAGTTAACGTTACACAACTCATCTCACCAGCCTATTTCATCAATCACATCTTTGGAACCGTCCATTTCAGCTGTTGGATCTATTGCATTTCATCAGTGTCAATGTAGTTCATCTGTTCCAAGTTATAACCAAATACTATTAACTGACTCTGGAGCGTCTTACCAAGCAATGCTTTATAGACAAGAGCATCCATCAAAGAGTTTACCTTGTTCCTTGAATGCGTGTCCACGAAGTTCTGTTGTATACGCTCCTAATAGTTTAAGAGATACTGACCAGCCACTTACACAAAGTGGTGTCCATGATGTTCCCCAGATCCAAGTATGTTTAATTTCCGTCATTTTCTCATATACATGTCCGTTATTCTGTTTATTATTGGAATGTCAGTTTTTGGTCCGTTTAAAAGGATCATAATAATAATATTTGTGATTTTTGTGACTACAAATGGAAGTCATCATTATTTTGTGTGAAATAAAATAGCTACATTTCTCATTGAAACAAGTGTAAGTAAAAATGGAGGCAAATGTAGATGAGTTTACATAAAGGTCGTATATATCTTATTGATATAGTCAAAGGCTAGAGAATGCAACTGTTTCATTGGTTCTATAACAAAATATGTATGGGAATCCCTGTACAATCACACGTCCTAGTTTCGTTATATATTACAATTAGTTTCTATAATGGAAATGTATTATAATTGATGTATCTTGAGGATCGCTAACCAATATCATGTGCTAAGCCATCAGTCAAAATCTTTATCCTAATTTGGTCTATTTTGCATATACTCTTTGATAGCCTAGTGTCCTCGGATTAATCGATTACACACCCGACCAGCACCGTCGACCTTGGTCCGACCCAGTTAAGTTTCTATCTGTCCGTTATTCACAAGCTACTCTCTATGCCCCTATCTTGAGTCCAAAAGTCGGTGACTAACTTCCACTATATTTATATTTCAAACAGACTTGGTTTATAAACAGACGTATTGAACCCCATCACAATATAAAGTGAGAAACAACCATTATACATAAACAGGCCAAAGATGTCTATGAATGGGATGAGTGTAAGCAATCGACTGGCAACAGATTAGGAATAGTAAGTCGTATGATCGTAGTTTATGGGTTAATCAAAATCTTATGATAAAAGAAATACATAGACATAGTAATCTAGTTACTTAATAAATATACAGTAAGGACAGTAATTCATAAATTAGTTGTTGAAGTTACCATTTTATCAATTTTCGTTCTGATATGTCAATAGTAGGTTTGGGACTTATGTCGTAGATATGAACCCCAACCCTCTTACTGTGGTTTTGTCAACTGACTGTTGTCACTATCCTTCACATATAAAATATATTTCTCGTAACCGAATCTTTAATTCGAAGTGATTGTTGTCTACAGAAGATTGTAGATCCACTTTCCTCATTTTTGTTTCGGATTCTCGATTTGAACCTGTTGTATCCCGAAGAGAATTACGAATGGTAACTTTTGAGGAGTATTTATTGGTCAATATAATATGTATATTTCCTATTGTAATTAACCTAATCATATTCGTTTCCTCTTATCACTAACTTTATTTTGACCTTTGAACTATTATTATACGATCCTTGAGTTATCATCAGTTTATTGATTACTATTCACAGCCACATTCGGCTAAATATTGTACAAATGTCATTATCTATTTTATGGGTCGATATGGTTTGTTTGGTTGGTATATAAACTCAGTATGTTTGAAATACAATGATTCATACCACTGAGGCTGTTATTGGTGTTTTGGACTTAACTGGCTGGGCTAAGCAGATCGCAGGACCGGTTAGTACTCTAGACTGCTCGTACGGTTTCGTGTGTCACTGTTCCAGTCGATAATTCGCTGCTCTCTAATTGGCGGTCTTATCGCGTCATACATCACCAAGGCATCCACTCGGCCACAAGATATAACAGAACCACACTTCGTACACTATACTACTAATGAATTATTGTTTCATCTCTAACTTCTTTACATGTGAATGTATCCTCTTATTAATCAAATTATGCAGCAACAATCTAATCTTACTCAATTACAATTGGAACTTCATCGTTTGACGAGATCACAGTCTCAAATTAAGCCGTCACTTCTTCCTACCGATGGTAATTTCTATGGACCTTTATTATCTCATCCGGAGAATACTGGGTTAAGTTTTCCGGCTGTTACTGCTCATTTACTACAGGGGACTGCAGGATTTCCTCCGTCTGTTGAGTCAATCGGCCGTCAGGTTAATTTTACAGGAACCACTAATTCTCCTCAAGTGCTTGGAAATTCTCTCGTCTCACCCCAGACTGTGTCAGCCAACTGGTCTTTGAATACCGTTCCTAATGTTCACCAGTGTTCCAGAGATGCTACATTTTCAAATATAGGTAATGGTCATTTGATATTTGTGTATTACTCATCGTTGTGTAATTCAATTTCTACTAACTGTGTAGCGATGACGTTACTTAAGATCAGTCAAATCATGCCTTATCACGATTGCTCGATTGTTGTGGATTCATCAAATGCATATCGTTGAAGTTAGGTGCAAAGTTTTATGCAAACAGTGCTTATTTAACCGGGTTTTGGAATTGAATCGATTGATTAGACTCTAGGCTATATGTTATACACTTCCCGTCATGATATACCGCGATATTTAGTTTTAAATGAAGGAGGGACAATTTTAAAAAGTTAGAGTTGTTCAAACCTTGACTTAACACCATCCCGTAAAGGCACTTATTGTCATTCTGTTGGGTATGTTAGATCCTCAGAACTCACTTGGTAAATGTCTTATTTTTGTAATTTTATTTTGGAAATTTGAATTTCTTATTTTCGCACCGAAAGCTCCCATTTTCACCTTCATATCGTATTTCCCACTTGAGAGGACTTTAAATGTCATTAGTTCGTCGTCTCTTCCAATATGCTATTTTGTTACGTTTACCAAGGACATTTTTACGCTGTGTATATATGCTTGAGGCGTGCTTGTTGTTGTTCGTGCTTCTGGCTGTTTGTGGAATACATTTCCCCTTTTCTGAACCTGGACTTCTCTCTCTAGTTAGCGGGGCTGGGACGCATCGGAATAATTAGCTTATTTGGTTGTTGTGTTTCTGAGTCTTCGTTCAGTTCTCAGATTTGGGTGAGCTCGTAATTTCTTCAAACATAACACATTCTGAATATTAACAAAACGTGGAGACTTTCATGTAGGATCTTTTGGACTATAGTAATCAGTGATTAATGTCATAGTTCAAAATTAGTCACAATGGTACAGATCCCTTATTTTTCACTAAATTTCTAATATATCGGTACTTTTTTTCGTTTTCCTACTAAACTTATTCCGTTATCATTTATTATCACATTTTTTGTTAACATTTTTCCTTGTATTTTACTTTGGTGTTTAACATCGAATGGTACAGGGATGAGATAATCGGCTAGGTCGCTGAGTATACTAAGTTAATTTGGATAAGATTAAAGATCCCCACCAGTATATTAAAGTGGGTTTGAACAAGTGGTAATATTGATTAAATTCAGTCACTTCATCGTCGATCAATTAATCGATGGAAAATTTCCGACTTTTCAGCCACTTAAAGGTTAATAAAAAAATATATCTTTGTAATGTCCCAATCAGTAGAAAATTGTATTTCTGACATTTCGTGACCTAATCCAAGTCACTTCTTTAGAGTATATAACTATCACTTCCAACTTTGACCTTGACACTTATAAGCTACTTGAAGAGTTTAAAATATCATGTATTTGATAGCTTCCGACTAGAGAAATTTTCGGTATCATTCACGTGCTTCACTCTTATCAATGTAGTTTTGAATACTTAATTACAAGAAAGTTGTCGTTTCCTAAAGCAGTTTCGACAAGATTCAACGGTATACCTAAATATATTCCTTGATTCGTAGCGTGAGAAATACAAAAGGATTTAAACAGTGAACAATTTAAGCCTTAACATGAAGTTGTTAGATCAACCGCGTGTTTTAATACGAAGTGTTTCGTGTATGTTATATATATATTTATCAGTCCTAGAACTATTGCCATTTTCAACATATTATACTGTTGAGAAAATACATGAAAATTTCTCTTCGGCTACTAAGTTCAGTATATGCCATTTTTCGTGTATTTGAGATTTCCTTGATTTTTATGTTGTTAAACAGCTATTTTTTAAACGCGTTATCATGTCAACTAGTTATCTTTTCTTCAGTAGAAACTGCTAAAATATAAAATAATAGTGTCTATTTAAACCTAGTTAAAATTTTGAAATGTAGTTTCATATAACGGTTACAATACAGTATCTTTTGCGTAATGTATTCATATCGAACCTCGTCATTTATAATTAAGTTCCTAGATAGGCATGACTAAATTTCAAGATACAGTGAAGAAAATGGCGCTCAGTAGTTGTTATTTCCTATCTTTGCTTAATTTTGAAAGTGAAAGACTGTTATAGTAATGATTATTTATTTGATACACACGAGCAAATGGAAATCAAGACAGCCACTATAGCGGAAGCCTCAACATACACAAGGGGAAAACCAAGATTCTCAAATACAACACGCAGAACACTAACCTGACCACACTTTATAGAGAAGCTCTGGAATAGGTAGAAACTCACGTACCTGAGAAGCAGCATCGATAAACAAGGAGGATCGAATGCAATGTAAAGATAAAGGTTGTTAAAGCAAGGACAGCATTCTTACAGTTGAAGAAAATATGGAACTCAAAACAGCTGCCAAACAACATCAAAGTCAATATCTTCAGTAAGAACGTCAAACAGTTCTACTGTAGGTACGGAGCTGAAACTTGGAGAACTACTACAACCATCATCAAAAAAGTACAAGTATCTATAAACAATTTTCTCCTCAAGATGCTCAATGTCCGTCGGCCGGATACTATCAGCAATAGCCTACTTTGGAAAAGGACAAATCAGCTTCCAGTTGAAGAGGAAGTTAAGAAAAGACTCTGCAGGAAATCTTCAAAATGCATCACGAGGCAAGCGCTAGTTTGGAATCCTGAAGGGAAACGGAAATGAGGAAGGCCAAAGAACACAGTACGTCGGGAATTGGAAACAGACAATAAAAGGATGAATATAAACTGTAAAAAAAAAACTGGAAAGGACTGTCCAGGACAGAGTTAGATGGTTAATGCTGGTGGGTGGCCTATGCTCCTCCACGGAGGGTAGCAGGCGTAAGTAAGTAGTATCATGTAATATTGACTTATTGATAGTTATCCTGTTCGTTACATATAATGTTAACATTTCATCAACTCAACTAGTTTTTGTTAATTTAATTTTATGTTTAGGTCAAAGACCATCTGTACAAACTGCATCTATTCCGAGCTCTGTTTTACTAACTGATCCCAGTGTGAATCTTACATCGCCTCATGGTTCTTCTATTGGTCAGAACAACATTGGTAAGTTTTCATCTGATTGCCAATATAGTATCCTAAACTACTCATATTTTTATACAGTTCTCATACATTATGAAGGATTAGTATCAGATTTGAATTACCCTTGGATCTTTTTACTTTTTGTGCATTATGGAAATTCTTGGCTTCCGTTTAAATAAGTATTATTTTTGTGTGGCTATACTCAAACCCTTTCAATTGAAATGAGGTTTAAAAACTCATGACTCGTTAATTAAATACTTAAATCATTGAGTTGTGTATTGAACGAACACTCAGATGGGGAAGACCAATTTATTGTTTAACACAAAATTACAGTGCTTTCGTAAAATATGAAAACCATATATATATATATATATATATATATATATATATATATATATATATATAGTACAGTGTATGACGGACTTTTTTGATGAACCCCGTTTTTTCTGAATGTTTCAGGTTTCAATAGATCAGAAAATATCTCACATGGTAACGTTTGATCTCACTTGATAATCAATTTTAACAGTTAATTTTATTGTTGCATTTAGTTTTGCATTTAGTTTTACCATTTTCGAAATTTTCGTCTACATTATTTTTCTTGAGAATGTAATACGTTTCTTTTTAATTTTGAACAATGTGTTTAGATCAGTTGTGTTTCCTTCTAATCCCTTATTCTATATCCAAAACTGACGGCTATTTCACTCAACCAAATAAATCTTCCTTTAATGCTCATTAAAAAACTCTGTTTATGAAATAAGTTCTATTTTATTGTAGTTTTAATTTATTAACACCCTTTCGTTTTCATATTCCCAACCATAAAAAGACAAACAAATAAATTAGTTGAAATTTAGTTTCTATGCATTATTATTACAGATCATCTGATATATTGTTTTTTATCTTCAATCTTGTCAACACTCAATGCATTAAAATAAAGATGAGATGTAACTTTTTGTTTGTTTTTAGTATTCTATATCAATAAATTGTTTGTTTTAAGTAGTCAAAGTTCACTTTAATTCGACCTATTTGTATAGAGAAAATCTTGGATCCTAAATATTAAGTCATAGGCTTTGACCTCACTCTTTCTAAGTTTAAGCAGGTGGTCATCGTCTGAAACCTTATATCATAAGTTTGCCCTATTATCAAATACTTCATACCGTACTTGATCATTGTAAAGCATTATCAGATAAGTTATTGTTTCGTGTAAATATATTCAAGATTGTATATTTAACCTCCATAATTCTAACTTGTATTTGGTGTTCCAGAACCAACCTAATCAAAACACGTAATGTTATGGATAAATGAACTATGAGAAAGTATGAATAAGTGGAGATGTGTCTGATTTTTTAACGTGTTCGTTCGAGGTGTCACATATCTTGTCGCAACATAAATAAATTAAACTGAGGGAGATGAAAGGAAGAAGAAACAATAATAATAAGATATCGAGATTAAAATGAAGACAATTTTTGTGCATATATCGTTTGCAACTCATTTTAAGTTATGTTTAGTTATAACTATTAATACTCTGTGGGGATCTCATCATTGCGGTTTCTCACAGTCCCTTGGTCATATCAATAGTTCACATTATTTTTGACTCGGATTTTCTCAAAACTGAATTCAAATATTTGCTACGTCATCAGTTTTATCGTGCATGAGTGATACTTCAATGGTTCATGTAGTTAAATACTTCTAATGGAAATATCTTTAGCTACGTAATAAAACATGGCGTACTTCTGCTCTGTGTACCAGAGTTTTGACAGACTGTCGAATAACATACTTTGATGATCAACGATGGATTCGGTTTACGTCTGTATGTGCAACCATTCCTCTAGTTTTATTTTGCTTTAAATGTGTTATGTTTTTTTAGATACAATGTTGACCATATGCAAAGTAAGGTATGATTTCAATAAAATTCAACAATCTCTACAACCTCATACTGTAAAGTAAATAATACTACTTCTTGTTTAGTACCAGTAAAGTACTGAATGCTTTGATTAAACTGTACTTTAGCAACGAACCAATCAAAGTCCAGTTAGTAATTCTGATTTGTACATAAAAGTCGAAATTCAATGACAGTTCGTATTCCTTACAGAGTAGTGGAAGCAGAAGTTGGCTTTATTTAATGCTCAAACATTTGGAGTTGACATATAAATAGTCTACTATGCAATGAATATGAGATGTTATCAAAATTACGTTACGAAAAACTTTCGCTTCTTCAGATGCTGATTGTGTTTGAAACTTAAGTTATTAAGAATTCATTCCTTTTTCTATTCTTCAAAGTACGCTTTTAAGTAGATCATCTCATTACTAACTTTGTGAATAATAGACACTTTTGTATAGTACAGATTACTTGAAGCGGTCAGAAATCTTATAAACATTTCTTTGATTGTTGTATTCTTACGTAATTCTGTAGAACTTTCAGGCAGTATGCACACAGATATTGTAAAAAATATTTTTTTTTTAAACATGATGGGCCTATCTTTGACCTCTGAAACAATTAAGGTAAAGATTATCCTCTTAAATTATGATTATTTGATGTAAAAGCAGTCGATCTTCAGATTCAGAAGACAAATTGTAAATCCTTGAAAAATTAATAAACACTGTAACAGTACTAAATACTTTTAAGCTTCACCGATTTTGTAGAGATAAATTCTTGATTTTAAAATCCTGTCCACTCATATGTTAAAATAAGATATAAGTATTCTGAAGTCATTTTTGGAGTCGCTAAAAGTAATCGTCTTAGCAGTGTTTTTCGTATACAGACACAACGGTAATGAAATTTGGTACATGTTTAGGAATTCATAAATTGTCTGGAAGATCTATTAATTACAAGATATTGCTGTCCAATAAACGAAATGGTTTTGTATTTCATAGGCAGAGGTATAGTTTTCAATTTACCGAACAAACAAAATATACTATTTTCAATGAAAAATTCAATCATTTGTTAGATATCTAGTCCCTAATTACTGGGATGTTTTTAAATGTATCTTGATATATTTATGTACAATACCAAAGTGTCAGTACTAAGCAGTGTCACGCAAAATAAGACAATGATATTGTGAAGAGATAAGAAACGAAGAAATCATATTATCAATTAATGAGTAAAAATAGCATTTATTTAGAGATATTTCTATCAAGATGAACTTCGTTTTGTTGAAATCTGAATCTCACTGTTTTCTGTTGGATTGTATATCCAACCTTTCACAACCAAAATATTTGTGTTAAAAAATGAGGCAGGTTAAGACAAACCAAATAGGCTTTCATTATGTATAGATTTATTTCAACCCTCATACTGCCACCAGCACTCAGATTTCCAAATCATTACTATTCACAACTATATTACAAAGGATATGTAGGCTCCTGCCAGTTTCTCAGAAACACTGCGTCCGGGTAATGTAAAGTATGTAATAATCGCTTTGTACAATGCTACATGTTAATTACAGTGAAGAATTTTCAGCTACCCGTCACAATTGTATGTGCAATTTGAGTAGCTCATGCCATCGCAGTGGAATTATGTTAATTGGATCATTTCCCGGATAATGTATCCACACCGTGTACTTCTTAACTGTTTTCCGAATTTCATCAGTGGCAGAACCGAGGAGGACTGGTGATATTGGGTAACTGTCTAATCTCACTGCTAGACTGAATCAATGGATAGTGGTAGTTACATGTCTTTTCTCTTCATGATATGTTCTTTTCACAAAATGTTAATCAGCTCAGAAATACTCCAACAGGCTTCTATTCAACAAAGGGATGGAGGCCCTGATGTCAAGAAATAGTAATGTTATCTTGGAATGACTATATATTACATTGGGTCGATCACACATCGGTCAAATGGTAAGACCACGCAGCTGGCCAAGACGTAGCTTCATTTTCTAAGGGACAGACGTGTATGTGAGTATATGAATAGCTGTACAGTCATTACTCTATTTGGCTGGCCAATAAAAAAACTCATTAAATTAGCCGATCGGGACCGCGGTTAGAGTGCTTGTTTATCAGTAGCAGAGTCGAACAACACTGCTGGTAGTTTTCAAGAACTTTAGCAGAGGGTGAAGATATGTTCAGTACACCCACGGAATAAGTGAAAACGGGTTACATCTTGTGAGTCAACTCGTTAGTTTCGTACAACCCTTGGAGATATAACGGAATTCAATACTTGAGAAGCAATTGGAAGCATATTTTTTCTCAGTAGTTGTCACATTATTTACGTGGGTCCTTTTTAGAGATGGATACTACAATCACTTCATTCGATGGTAACCGAACGCTTTATTTACTAAATATTTCCAAACAAACAGACCAGTTTTATGACTAGAAATACGTCTTCATTTTTGAAAAGGGCCAGATCTAAGTCCTTTGAGCCAGGTAACTTATGGTGCTTCAAAATTTGAAGTTCCTTACGAACCTTTGCTTCACTGGGTGGATATGTGGTTACATGTCCAAGAGCATAAGATATTTCCACGTCGCTTAACAAATGGAATAGTTAAACTGGCGGGTAAAGTAATTTAGCTAGACCTCAAGATGCTTTCGACGATTACTAACTGGCATGTCGATGAGCTCATGGTTTGCCTCTCTGATACAAGTTTTCTTCATTCAAGTAGTGTGGGTGTCTTCAACTTCTTAGGTCATTCTGATCACTGGGTTTAGCGGTTCTTAGGAATTCCTGCTCACTCCCTGCTACTATATGACTTGTAAACCCTGTCTTGATAAAGATGCTGGTTTAGTATTACTGGACATGGATGACCACATTGTGATGATGTAGGAAGATTACTGTAAACGCTTATATGTGATGAAATTTATTATATGCAAAAACAAACATAAGATAAATAGTCCAGGAAAATCATCAGTAAGAATATTTACATCTATCCCTAAAGCAAACATTTAATACTACAGGGACTTCATTACTCACACTCCCTGTTCTTTAAGAATACCTTACAACTCTATTTTAAGAACGAGTTATGTGTAGTTTATCCATTTGCACAATATGATGAGCTTATTAGGTAGGCACAATGTAAAATTTGTATATTTATCCATTGATTTAATTAAAGACAATTATATGATAAACAGTATGGTGGTATAAATAGTTGTAAATTCATTACTTACAGATTTGTCACTACTAGAAACAATTATTATATTTTGATAAAATGGTGAGGGATGAATTACTTCCAATTTACCGCAAAAAATTCCATTGACCTTATTTTAATATGTAATATCAAAGTACAATTTCATTTGGCAATGAATAATTCAAACAGTTCCAATAAAATGTACTTTTTAATCACTGGTTATAGGTAATTTTATGTCCAAACTACCTAACTTTATCCATGTATGTCATTGAATATATACTGATCAAATGAGAACTGTAATAACTCTGTAAAAAATGTATGTATATATGTTTATAGCCCAATTTTTGTGATGTTTATGAGTTGATCGAAATTCCCTAATAATCTTGGAAACGACATTCTTTCTCTAGGTATGATCGTAATCTCAAGTAGGATATATATATATATCAAGTGAATTAATCGACGAGATTAAAGTAGACTGGGTATTCGAAAGTGCCTGGCTATTTGAATAGCAAGTCTATTTGCTGGTACAATACTACGAAAGTCACTGTTTAGAAGTTTAATATTTTGGAAGGATATTACTGTATGAACATTTACTAACCACTCATAGCAAATAAAGAAACATTTCTTGATCTTACTGTTTCTTCTGTTTCATAACAATACAATGAAGAAAAGGAATGTATTCATACTTTTTTTATCCTTCTTTTAACTACAGTAAATATGTGAGCACAATTTTATGTATCGAAAATATCATCTAAATTTTCATATAGCATGCTACTGTCACATATAGAAATTCAGTTTCAAAGTACTTTCTTTAGTCATTGTTTTATGAATTGAAATATTTTTTTAACTTTAGTACAAACATGTTAGTGATAGGGATCTCAAAGTAAAACCGGTTTCTGTTTTGACTAGTCGCTAATTGTTATATTGAAATCGCTTATTACTTATACTTGTAAAACGAGGAACCACTGCAATTCCCATGACATGAAGTAAAAACACTAAGACTATTACAAGTGAGGGTTTAATAAACCTAAAATACGATGACGACCCTAGCCAAAAATACACTCATTTATATATTTATACACCCATTTTGATTAATAATTAGGGTGTAATCACATATATGAAAAATACCCAGAGTTATGATAAATCACATACTGCATGTCATGTTGTGCATAGTTCATGTTAATTTAATACAAGAATATCGTATCTTTAACAGATGCCACACTCAAATAAATTATTGTTATACCAAATAAAATACCACAATGGGAAACGAAACAAATACTACACTGGGCAATTACCAGATTGAATTTAAAACTGAAGTAATTTTGGACAGAAATCATAATGATTAAGAGAATCTAATTTTGCTTTTAAATCCCGTCATATCATTTTCCACTTACGTTTAGTCGTATATCGTATAATTAGGCTGGAATCATAAGTTCATTGTACATTAAAGTAATATTTTTAGTAGGCTACTTTATATTTTTACTATTAACAAATGACTAAGGAAAAAATATGACGAAAATTTATCGTTTATCTGTTATTCTTTTGTTCTACGTGGAAACGTTATCATACTATTCCGTGATGTTGACAATCGGATATATTTAGAATCAGTGGCATAAGTTTGTTTCGTCCGATAGATTTTCGACCTTAGCGGATCCAAAATTCTGATCAGATAATTTCATTTACATTTTTATTGTGGGCCTTCAAGTAAGTACCAAGAGCTCATATAATTTATACCTTGAATGAATTACCAAATATGTATCTATTATAAGTTGGTATGAATGATGTTTTGCATTTTTGATACTTGTTTACTAAACAAATACCAACGTGTCAGTGAACACTTCGTGGTTGGGAAAGAACATGACCGAAAAAATACGCAGCTTCATTCCATTAGATTTAGTCAATAGAGGTCATGTATCATGTAGAAACAAACTGTTGAGAGTTATTTATTACTTTCCCTTATGCGGTTCGATCTCATTCTTTACAAATAGCAGAAACTATAAGTATACGAGCTAAAAACTCATCTTTGTACTCATAAGAAATTTGTAACAATTATCTATTTTTTGGTCATATTAGGCTTGGCGAATGATTCTACCTATTGTTTTCCATACGTTTTTAAACCTCTTTTTCAAATACATTCTTCACTATCTAATTATCTGAACACTTTTTATTACGTAATTTTAGTAATTTTTAATGAATGTTTGTTGATTGTCTATTTTTCAAGTCACTGACCAACTTCTTATTACGAAACATTGATTTAAGCCTTTATTATTCTTATCACAACTAGTACACCTATCATCATACTACCAATTTGTACTTTTCACTTATTATATAATCCATTCCACTATTATCATTGACTCATAAACTGCCTTGATTGGTTTAATAATTTTCTATATGCATATAAATATTGCTGTTGTTATATCCCCGTGGAGATTAATGAATGGTAACTCTGAAGACTATTTATGGACCAATGTGATATGTATATTTCCTATTGTATAATTGCTAAGTAACTTAACTATTCATATTCATGTTCCTTTTATTATAAGCTTTATTTTGACCTATGAACTATTATTATACTATTTACCATTCTTGAGTTATCCCTAGTCCATTAATTACTGTTCCCCCTATTCACAGCCACATTTGGCCAAATCTTGTACAAATGTTATTTTATATTTTATGGTACGATGTGGTCATTTTGTTTGGTATATAAACCCATTATGTTTAAGAATAATGATTCATATATTGCAGAGGCTGTTATTGGTGTTGTGGACTTAACTGGCTGGGCTAGGCAGAAAGTAGGACTGATAAGTACTCAAGACTGCTCATACGGCTTTTGTGTATTATTGACCCGATTGATAATTCACTGTTCTCTAATAGGCGAGCCAATCTATATCACAGCTGTATGTTAGAATAAAGCCTGATGAGGATCTAATCGAAAACAATAATGTTCGCTTATATATGTTTTTCTAATCTACAATATAGGAATTTTTAATATCATATATTTGTTTGAAGGAGTTATTCATTCACGTCATACTTATGTAATTTCCTGTCTTTTCATTGAGATTTTACAAATATTCATATCAGGAAATTACAGGGTTTATTATTGCGTTATTGTTTGACTATAGATTAATACACACATTTATGGTAATTAAATTTTATTGATATTCCTGATTGTAACAACTGTTTTTACATATTTTATGGATTACATAAATATACTACTGAATAGTGAAGTAGTAGTTGTAAATATTTGTAATATTCCAATGAATACAAAATTGAAATTCTACCATACGTTGATGAGTCGCTTCTTCAAAGGATACATGAAAAATTAGTATTTACACGCCAGTTTCTGATTTATAGGTCATTTCAGCAGAAACATATTAATATATCGCCTAGAAGTTTACTTCGAGCTCTTATCAACAGTTAGGATGAACATTTCAAACCAGTAAACCAAGTAGAGAAGGTCACCTGAAGCTAAAAGACAGAACGTTAGGTGAGAAGCATTATTTATCGGGTGAATCACGTGCGAATTGCTCAAAAATATCAGTCCTAAAATTGGTTGTTTATATTCTGTAAAATGTCATCATAATATGCACTTTTCATCTTAACATCTGTAATTTCTGATAGATTTTCTTTAACTCTAACCCTACAACTATGCGTAATGTCAAGCATATCTTGTAAAATTTACAAACACTGTTTCAAACAAACTTATCGATTGAGTATGACGTTAAGATAAACAGGGAATATAATCCTACTATGTGTTATTTATGTAGAGTTCAATATATGTTACAATATTCTAAAGCTGAAATACCAAATATCGTTTTCTTTCATTTCTACAGCTGATAGAGTTCTTAACTATGTAGGTGAGTAAAGCTGATATATGAAGTAGTTTTTAGTTGAAAATGATTATATATATATATATATATAAAAGTATAAATTCTTGAGTAGTATAGTTAGTATAGCTGTTTAGAAAACTTAAATCTGAGATTGGATCGACTTTTCTGAATACATTGCAGCTAAGATACATCCCTAATTAATCGAAGAATACTCTACAGGCCAGTAAAGTGGCCAATATGTTTTCTTTAACTAATGAGGGTCTTCGAAAACTTCTGAGAGAAATCCTGTAACCAGTTTATCATGAATTTCTCTAATCTAATTTGACGACTTCGAAATTTATGATCGGATTCGGTATTTTTTTCAGGAGCTTCCAGAGTCACTTGTAATCCTACAAATACCCTTCATTTCTGTATGTGATTTAGCCTGGAAATTAAGGATTATTTTTAATATTATCTCCTACTTTTGGTCGGCTTAGGAAAGTAGCAGTTTGTCAGGGTCTAGAAACCGGCTAGGAAGTCAATACCACAAACATATAATGTACCAGAGTTATCAACTATATTAAAACTATTCACAAAATTTGAAAATGATGGAATAAAAAGTTTATTGTATAATGTTCCATAATTTAAAAAAAATACATCAAATTATCTGAAGAAGGATCATGCCATCAACTTCGTCTATTTATACCGCAAAGGTATATTTTCATAAAAGATGAAAAAAAACACTAGAATAAAATTGTATCAAACTTTCATCAATTTTTATACATACTCATTACTTAATCACAATGGAAAATAGATCATGAAATGATACTTCTAATATCAGTAACTTTATGTATAGTCCACATAACTAGTCAAATAAACTAAACATATAATATTCACTTAGTATTGTTTGTTTGTATCTTCCCATTGATGTTTAGGACTGCAACTGGTCAGTCTCTTGTTGGCCATATGTGCATATTGCCTCGATATAGCCTTAATTCACAAGCATTATAAGCAAAGATCGAAAGTGGCTAGCAGTGGAATCCAGGACGTGCGTTTCGTTCCATTTGGGACTCGTCAGCTGATGTACCTGCATCTCAGAGTTGATGTTCACTCTGGGACTCGAACCCAGTACCTTTCGCTTCAAACGTCATTACGTTATCCACTCAGCTACTGAGTCTTGATAGCCACATATAATAGTCTCGAAAGATTACTCAGGTAGATTAAGAAAGATTATTGATAAATTTTAGTTGATCATCATTAAAATATATTCTTGAATTAATTTAAATATATATTATGACTTATTTCAATTGACTCATGATCTCAACTGTTGAAACTACTATAGTATCCACAAAAATCCATGCTGATATTAATCAACATAGGCTCACTAGTGACTGGTTTCAACAAGTATTTCCTGGAGTTCTAGGGAGAAGCAGTGACCAGTGGATTTCAACCAGGTCTGTTGGGAGATATCAACTCAATGAAGACAATGATGGGTGTGTCGTTCAATTTCGTGGATTGGTTGAAGTTAGACATTAACACCGTTAGATTCTGGCCAGCTCAGTGATCTAGTGGTTAAGCGTTGCGTGCGAGACTGATAGGTCCTGGTTTCGAACCTGGCGAGGCGGGAACGTGGATGCGCACTGCTGAGGAGTCCTACAATAGGGCGAGTTGGCCGTTCAGTGCTTCCAAGTTTTTCATGGTGGTCTAACTTCAATTGACTCATGATCTCAACTATTGAAATTACTATAATATCCACAAAACCCTTTCTGATATTATTTCAACATCTTAATTATCTTTTAAATATTACTATTCGAGATTTACATACACTGAAATATTTTCTCACCAGTAATATATGCAATGGACAAACTTAGAATGAATTCAAATATTCACCTATTATTTAACTCATATTAAGTATTGAGTTAAACAATTTTTTTTCTCTCATAGATATTTAGTATTTGTTTAGCGGAAAAGAAAAAAAATTGGTCAATTATTTAACTATTCATTAAGAATAGGAATTTAGTTAACTAATTTGTACGTTTTTTTAATAAATAAGTTACGAAAGAATGTTGATGAGATTGAGACAGAGTTCTATATTATTATTATTATTATCATTATTATTATTAATGACATTATGAAATTGGTGATGTTTTTTAATGAGCTATTTGCTTCGTAATTTACTTTTTGTAGGATTGAAATATTCATTCTGGTCAGTCATTGAGTAGTAAGAGACATCATGTTTGTCTAGTCCTTTAATAATGATCAGATGATATAGCTGTGTATCTGTTTCATTCACAAGTGGACTTAATGAACATTTTATGAGTCTTTAGAAGAATGTACGACTAATATGTAATTATGTATATGGATAAAAGTTGTACTACAGAGTTAGCCTTATTTCAGTTTCTTCACTTCCAAAATACTAAGCGTAGATTTTCTATGTTTCGAGCTGAATACATATTTTGTAGCTTCCTATATCTAGGCAAAAGGAGAATTTGACTAGGTGTTTAGTGTGAATGGTGGATCGATTATTCATACCGTCACTACAAACAGTAGTCTAGATTAAACAACTGAAATACAAGGAACTTTTGACCATAGCTAGCGATGCTGTATTTGGCATTCAATTACCGAAAAAACGAAATAACACATGATTGTTAGTTTTATATCAGTACTGTAACCGGATAAGTCAAGCAAAATATTTTTCTTAAAATTATTTCCTGTATACCACTCATTCGAAAAGATGTTAATTGCCATGCAAAAATAGATTAGCTGTGACATGTTAATTTTAATGCTAAACAATGAGATTTTAAATGATACAAGGAACCTGAGTTAAAGTATTTTATCTCTAATTGTCAAAACGTTTTAACTCTCAATCTATATCTCCATATTGAATGGTGTACGATAATATACGAAACAGAAATTTCTAACATGTTACAACAATTTGTCACCTAACAACAGGTCATTATTTAAAACAGATATTCATAGATTCATAACAAATCATACAGATAAATAAGTGCGGACACTATGAACTTGTCGTAATTTTTAATGTCTACTCAGTACTACTATGGTTCTCAGTTGTTTTTATTTTTATTCTTTTAAATGATCATATCAGTAGTATCAATCGAAGCTTGAGGTATCTGAAAAAAATTCAGCACAGATTTATTAAATTTTTCTGTCCAAAACAATCCATAAATATTTCTAGGTATTTTGTTGCATATGATGAAAATACTTTTTGGTTTCATTTTTTTCTAGGTGAAGATTATCACTACTACTGTGATGTATGCTACTTATGTCGACAGATATAAGTAGTATGTAACAACAATCATAAGTGAAAAACCTGATAGCAGAAGGTTAAGAAGATCAAGTTCAAGAGAATAGAAGAAAAAATAAAAAAGCAATTGTAAACTGGAAGAATTATACAAAATGTATAGGACAAATGATGGAAATTCTCAAATGAATTATCCAATGTATAGTTTTTATATTTTACCAAAATACCCTGTAATTTGTATTAAAAGATATCAGTTATACCCATTTGAATCTTTATTCACTACACTACTAATGATTAGTATTAGTTAACTTTACGATAGTAACAATATTGACAATATTATTTAATAATGCTGTTGAAGTTTGGCTTATGATATTGGAATGCATCTTCTTTTTGTTTCTTTTTTTTTAGTGTTTGATAATATAATTCAAATATTTACATTTATTTAATAACTATGTGTGCATCCGCGTATATATATGTATACGTATGTGTGTACTAAAGCTAATCCAATATTTAATTAATTTAATAAAGAGTTATATACTTACTTACGCCTGTTACCCCTCTTCTAGAGGAAAGAGTTATATGTGTTCATTTAAATGAAACTTGTCTATTGATCAACTTCCATTAAATAAAAAATAAAAATTTTTAATTTAAATAGTACGGTCAACTCTTTCATTATTATTTTTTATTATAGACATCATTATTATCATTAATAATACCATTATTGTAATTGTCATCTATGAATTAAGATCCTAAAATGATGATAGTTTCTAATGAAAAATTTAAATTATAATATTACATTAACATAATAATAATAATGAGAGTATTCTTTTTAATTACTGTTTGCTTATACTAAAAAAGATTAAGAAATTAGGTCAAATTTAAAGAAAAAATTCTTTATTAAAAAAAAATAGACAGTTAGATAAGAAGGTAAGAAAATTCTTTTCTTATTTTTTTTCTGTTTTTTTTCATTTTTCAGCAAAACAAAAAAAAATTTTTGTTTAGTTGTATAAAATAAAACTGAAAAAAAACGATAACTATGATGAAAATAAGATTTAAACTATTAAAGGATAGAAAAAAACTTTCTTTTTTTCTTTTTTTTTATAAAGGGAAATATGAATTTATTATTTATATAGAATATAATGATGAATAAATAAAAGGATTGATGAAACTTGTCAAATTTAATTTTTGTTTCATAATTCAAATCAAAGTTGATAATGAAAAATAAAACAAAATAATGATAATATCAAAACTTGTCTAAACTTATTATAAATGTATGGTTGTATATATTTTTGTATAGAGATTAAAAAAAATGAAAAAATAATTATGACTATAATAAAATGAATATATATATGTATATACATAAAGAGAGAGAGAGAGAGAGTAATTAATAACTAGGGTTAATAGCTATACTAGGAGGAGTTTTTGTGGATATTATAGTAATTTCAATAGTTGAGATTATGAGTCAGTTGGAGCTAGACCATCATGGAAAACCTAGAAATACTGGATGGCCAAACTCGTCTTATTGTGGGACTCATCAATAGTGCGCATCCACGATTCCGCCTCACGAGATTCGTACCCAGGACGTATCAGTCGCGCGTGCGAATGTTTAACCTCTAGATCACTGAGTTGGCCAGCATCCAACGTTGTCTAATTTCAATCAATTCACGAAGTTGAGTGACACATCCACCATTGTTTTCAGTGAGTTACTATCCATGAACTATCGGATAATATGTTCGTTGACATATCAAGCATCTCGTCAAGAATTAAACCCATTATTTGTAGATATTGTATTATGCATAATACCTTTAACACAATGAATTAGCATTCCTATTATTCATCTTTAACCAATTCTTTTGTCCTGTGAGTAGGAATGTTAGAACAATTAGTTAAATACACTTTTTGTAAAAGAAAAACATATTTTACAAAAAAAATTTGGCAACATAGAAACAACCTAATAAAATTCTATTAATTATTTCTTTATTTTTTGTCTACCATAGTAATTATTCATGTACTTTATCTATCACTAGTTCAATTTTCAATGTTTTAATTAAAATACTTGGATTTTATACCTATTCACTTATCTAATAAACTACTCATTAATTATAATTGTATCTATGGATTTTTATTATTTAATTTATGTAATTCAGTTTTGATATAAATTACTTATTAAGGTGAATATCAAATTTATAAGATTAACTTCAGTAGTATGTGTGTTTTTATTGAAAAATTTAACAGTTATTTGTTTTAACAATCTCCTCTATACATTACAGTCATCTATTGAACATTTAAATTTGAATAGTAATGAAAAACTATTTATTATTTATTCAAAATGTGACTTCTTATGTCTAGTTACATTAAATTAGTTTTAAATATTGTACTACTACTTATTATTAAATGGAAGGATTTGTAGTATAATTGAATAAGTAGACAAATTGAAAAGTGAACATATCTCGCTATTTTTTCATACTAGAATTCATGAGTCAATTGAAGCTAGACCACTATGGAAAACCTGGAAATACTGTACAGTCCTTTTGTCCTACTGTGGGACTCCTCAGTAGTGCTCATCCACGATCCCTCCCCGAGACATTTGAACCCAGGACCTATCGGTCTCGCACGCGAATGCTTAACGTCTAGACCACTGAACTGTCCGGCATCCAACGGTGTTGATGTCTAACTTTAACGAATTCACGAAATTGAACCACCGTCCATCATTGTTTTCAATGAATTACTATCTCACAACAGACCTGGTTGAACTTGTTATTATTACTTCTTTTGTGTTGTAATTAACTTTCAACCTGTTGAGTATGATTTAATAAAACGTTTTAAAAAGTTAAAAATTATATTTTGTATGGGAGTTTAATGTAATTATTAGAATAATGAAAGAGAATGTATTCGCTATAGAATTTAATGGTGATTTACATCATGAACAAGCATGGGCTAAAAAAATCTATTGAAAATTACAAAGTACTGAGCAGTCATTTCATTTCCTTTAAATTAAATGAGAAGTCCTGATATATATGGTCAATTAAGTTGGAATTGAAATAATAATTTAGGAATGACATTCGATGAGAACGATGTTAGATTATAGATTAATTAGGCTTGTCAATGTATATCCGTGGTTTGGGCACATTGTACTTGAAATTATATCTGAGTTTGGTCCATAGTATCAATATGGATGCTATTCGATGAAGAGTTTCAAATCAAACTAGATAGTATAAAGAGTGATGGAATTACCTCATATTTTAATGTTTTATATTAAATATGCTAACAAACATTATTTTAGATAGAATTATTAATTTTCAATGTTTATTGTAAAACTCCACATAAACACAATAAGATATACAATAACATCATAAGGCTTCAAGATGGAACCAATAATGATAGATGCAATAAAACATTTCTTGCAAATGGTTTAATATTCAATACTTTGGCATGTTATACCTGATGGAGTCTATCAGAACAAAGAAATTGCCTGACATCATGATTGAATTTTATAAAATAGTAGAAATCCTTTTGAAAACATAAAGTCATTCAAATTCAATCACAGAGTTACATATAGATTTAATATCAAACTCACTATT
Organism: Schistosoma mansoni; assembly: GCF_000237925.1. Taxonomy (NCBI): domain Eukaryota; kingdom Metazoa; phylum Platyhelminthes; class Trematoda; order Strigeidida; family Schistosomatidae; genus Schistosoma; species Schistosoma mansoni. Next base: position 10,007,985 of record NC_031497.1, read on the forward strand.
ATTTGTACAGTTAGTTTTATACATGGTTATTAATATCAATGGTATTATTGCTGTCATAACTGGTTTCCATTACAACGATTACACAATAAGATCAGTTATTTGTGTATTTATATTCAGAATATATATATATATATATATATATATATATATATAGAGAGAGAGAGAGAGAGAGAGAGAGAGCGGGGGGGTAAATAAGTTTATACTTATTACTGTTCCTTTAAACTTGTCTTAAATTGAGTGTTATTTCTTATTGATAAATCATTCGTCTACTTGATAGCCTATGATCTGATCATCAATCGTAAATGATTATGCTAATTTCAGTGGATAAATTTTATTGATTAACTTGACTTAGTTACAGATAATCGACTGAAGGATTTCGATTCAGATTTCCTAATAGTTAGCACTTGACAACAAAACTTTATTTAATGAATAGTAAACTTTATTATAAATTCAACTAATGTATATACCTGATTGTTTCATTTTAACTGGTTTTTCTTGTACCGTTTTTATAAAGAATTTATTAATTAATCCATTATTAATCATTTGTATCTAGGTGTTGCAACAATTCATTAAAAAACTATACTGATTTAGCTGGGGGGGGTTAATAATAAGATCTCTAAAGAAATATTGTTACCGATAGAGGATATTTTTCATATTTTTATTTTAAATTTAACTGAAATATTAAATTGTCAATGATTTACGAGTTACAATTCATATTGCCCAAGTTTACGGTTAAAGAAAGACCATAAAATTTGTGATTCCACATACCATTTTATGTATCCAAAGTAGCAATAATATTGTGATGATTGCAAAAATACATTTAGATAAATATGAACCTACCTCTTTATTCAAGATACATTACTGACTGTTACTGGTATTCCAATATAATAAAAAAAAAGATATTTCAATGTCAAGTGTTTTAGTTAACCAGCCACTTGATAGTTAGTAAAAATTAAATAATACTAGATCTCTTACTAACCAATGGTTGATCAGTATAGCTCTTATTTAATTTATTATATTATGTTTAATAGAGATTTCTTTTAAGACCGAAATGAGTATGTCATTGTACTTATTTTTGATTTTCATTTATTTTAACATATCACTGTGATAGATGCCTAGTTGTTATTGTTAAAAACAGTTGTTATTCATTGTGTATGGTAAAGTTTTCAGTTTAAGTTTATATGCCTAAAATTTGCCATAATTTCCTTACTGTAGACAATGTTTTACTAAATGTGCTATACGATAATCTGATTGAATTTGGGAAATTTGAATCATTAGGTACTAATTCACTGTTTGAACAGTATCTCATCTTCAGCTAAATTTGGAGATCTTATATGAGTTTTAAACTTGAATAAAATACCCATTCATTACTCTTATTGGAAGTATCAACACTTATCAATAAGCTTAACTATGTTTGCATGAATAAGTGAGTTTGTCAACGCATTTTACATCATTTAGTCTAATCAGCTTTAAAGTACTTTCAGTAGTCGTTGCATATTTCTTTATACATTAATCATACTACAATATCTCTAAATTCTAACCACTATGTTTTATATTATAGAATGGGGATTTTAAAGATGTCATAAGTAATAATATTTCACAGCATTTAGGAAGAAATCATCCCTTTGATTGCAAGGAGTTTATAAGTTTAGCAAAGTTATTTACAATCCCGTAGAATTCTGCCGACAAACTGACAGCAGATACTGTATTGACCTACTTAATCCTTCTGTCCCCCTTGGCACATAGACCGCCTAGTAGGAATTTCCAGCCAGCGCTGCGCTAAACACTTCTTTCCAGCTCTTATCAAGTGCCACTCGTGGTCTTGATTTCTGTGCTAAATCCCCAGCAACACCTGTCTATTTTAGTCTGTTTCTTTTCCTTTTGTCTCGTGATACAGTCTAGTGGATTCGCACAATATGTCCTATTCACCTCCAGAATATTTTCCTAATCCCATCCTCAGCTGGCAGCCAGTATTTTTCTGCCAGAGTAGGTTATTACCAACGGTCTCTGACCAGGGGATCTGGAGCATCTTGGGTAGACAACTGTTTGTAAATTATTGTACAATTTCAGTGATAGTAGTGTTACTCCTCCACGTTTCAGCTCTGTACAGTAGAACTGCCTTAAAATTGGTGCTAAAAATTCTGGTTTTGGTGTTGGCAAACAGTTCTTTTGAGTTTCAAATAGTCTTTAATTGTAGGAATGCTCCCACTGCTTTGCCAATCTGTGCTTTCATAACTATATCAGATCATTCCTGTTTACTGATGATAGTATCCGGGTACCTGAAAGTTCTCAATTCCATAGCCTTGTTGTCAAGTGTGATTTGGTTGGTGCTCATTGTGTTGTACGTCGAGATCTTGCTTCTTGCCTTTTGAATCCTGAGGTCTATTTCTGAGGAAACTGGCTGCTACACTGAGTGTTTTTTTCTATTTTTTTACTATACATGCAGTTGTTAAGCCAACTCATCTACGAATTTTAAATCATCCATCTGCTTTCACTGTATCCAATGAATTTTATGCGTGCCCTGAAATGTGATGAACTTCGTAAACTTGTCATTGTCTAGTTGAAAGAAGGAGTTAAGCGGTGTCCGACACCAGCCTTCGCTTAGAATACACATTTGAGCTGCTCATTATTTACGATTTTGGAATCCAGTTCTTCGTTGGAGTTCCATCTAATGGTGATTTGTTCAAGTACTCCATAGTGTTGAAAAAGATTCCACAAGGTTTTCCTATATACGTGGTCGAATGCTTTCTCAGAATTAGACAAGTTGATATATAGCTATGAGTTCCAATCAATTGATCTAATGTTACGCTTTGGTCAAAATATGATTTATTCTTACGAAAGCTAGGTTGTCGGTCTCAAAGTTGAACGTCTACTGGATTTCCTATTCGGTTCAACAAACACTGTTGAGAACTTGGCTGGTGATGAAGGTAGTGTGATAACTCTGTATTTCTAACACTTGTTAAGGTCTCTTTTCCTCAGTATCTTGATATCTCTCTTTCCAGTCCGTTGATACTTGTTCTTCCTCTAGAATCTTCCCAGAGAGAATATGGATCATCTTTGCAGTTACCTCTGAATCTAACTTCAGTGTTTCTTCTGACATGTCCTGTTGCTTCCTCACTCTGGATTTGTTTGTTGGCCAAGTTGACTTCATGAATTGTTGGTGTAGTACTGTTCATAAGGAAATCTAAATGTGCTACTTCGATATGCTGTGGGTTCAGTTGTGCTGGTTTATTCAAGAACTCTCCAAAGTGTCATACCCGCTTCCTTTGAGCCTCTGTGATTTGTTAAATTAGAGCCGCATCCGGCCCTCTCCTTTTTCTTGCAACTTCCATGGAATTTCTATACTTTTTACTGATATCGATTTAATCAGTTCGGTTCTTTGTATTGTGGCCCGCTGAAACCCATTTAACTCTGTATATGTGTTTGTATGGGAAAACACTTCCACCTGCGAACTTGTTGTTATAGGCACAGACTCGATAGTTTTTTGCCATTCTCGTTCCTTTCTCACAGTCCATGTCATTCTAAGATGCATTCATTCCTGGTGTTGTTGATTCAGACCGTGGTATTCTGGTCCCTCGTCAATTTGGTCAGGTCATTTCCTGGGCAGTGCTTTATGATGAACTGATACCTCTCATAAAACTTTATCGTCCCCGCAGCTATTATTTTTGAGTGCGTAGTACTGGATTACGTTCAATGAAATCCTTTCTTTCTTTGTTTTAAAGAATGCTTTGGTGATCTTGGAGCCATGAAAATCCCTTCCTATAAGTGTTTTTCGTGCTTCTTCGCAGAGCATCAGTGCAAACACTTGTGTGCGGGGCGATTTCTCTTCCATGACCAGAGTACAACAGACTTTTTGAAGTTAGTCTTTTCTCTTCAGATTGGGGTTGAGGAGTTCCAATTATTCCAAGAATTACCAGGTTCTATAACATCATTCCACGTGCTATTCGAATGACCCTTCTGGTCCTCCGAATTGTTTGAACATGTCACCGACGTATACTAATTTTTCTCTGGTTGTTAGGAGGGACATCGACCTTGTGGCTTCTAAAGTGTCTTGGCTTTCTCCATGAGGCATCATAATTTTTTATATCCAGACTCTTCAACTTTCAGGGCAGAGTTGAATAAATCTAATTTCTTTTCCCTAATTAGCAGGTTTATTTTTTTGTGATGTGTAGTTGTCAACTGTACTCCCAAACGTCCTCCTTCACCCTTACGTGTTACCGACAGTAACCCTAGAGGGGCTATAGTTGAAGATAATTATTACACGAATACCATTAACTTTGTTCACACTTGTCATATTAATTCTGTCATCAAATCCGAAAAACCGCATATCACTGCTTTTTTTAAGTCATATGATATGTCCTGATTAGTCTATTAAAACCTGTTTTCTCTCACTAGGAAACACGTGAATGATAATTAGATGTAACCGATTATTTCAAAACATTATAACCGTTAAGTTTAGTAGCTAAAGTTATCTAAACGTTGAATTTCATTATTACGAAAGCATTATGATGGTCATTAATGTCGAAAGTTGATAACATTATCATCCGCGGTGTGAACTAGTTTACTTGATCTATTTTATTATATGTCAGTCATGTGGTAGCTCTCATCAGCATATTACTCTAAAAACACTGTTCAATAACACATTCATCTTGAAAAATATAATTGAGGGGCTAGTGTTTATTTTTTTTTTACATTTTTTGCGTAATTTTCCTGCTAACATATATAAATTTCCATGATTTATGAAGACCAGTTATTAAAATATTTTCGTTTTGTTGAATGTTTTGTAGAGATGAAGAGTTTGAGAGCAATTAAAAGAATGGGAGTGCCTAACGGCTGTTTGGTTCTGCTTTCTGAACAACTTAATATTATATACCTATGGTCCTACACGGAATAAACCTTAAAATCTGTTAGCATCGTAGTGCCTTTGAGTCACTATGATAACAGTTTAGATTTAAAACAGGATTGATTGTCTATTGCTTTACATAGAATCTGAATTATTCTTCACCAGTCTATTGGTTCGGTTCAATTTCCAACTAATCAGTCAGTTCAACCATGTTTGTAACTACAATGGAATCACCAGTTATTTGATTTAATTAAAAAGAAATATTTAGTCGAGAAAGAAGTTTAAATTTCCTGAAAAGTAACATTTAATGATCGATTATAAAAAGAATTTTATATAGTTGAGATCATGGGTCAACTGAAGCTTGACTATCATCGAAAACCTGGAAGCACTGGATGGCCGTTTCGTCCTATTGTGGGACTTCTCAGCAGAGCGCGGAACTGATAGGTTCTGGGTTCGAATCTCGCGAGGCGGGATCGTGGATGATAGTCTAGCTTCAATTGACTCATGATCTCAATTATGTAACATTACTAAAATCTCCACAATACACCCTTCTATAAAAAGAATTGTTTATTTCGGTGTTTTGCAGCAAGCAACAAAGTGATAAATTTCAAAGGGTGCCATTAACTTATTATCTAAAAAAATTCCTTAATTCAGTTTAATTTTCTATCTATCACTTGTATACAATTTTCTCAATTTGGTCATCTTCCTCTTGTAATGTCTAAACAAATCAATCTTTATAAAATTAACTACTACTTATCAATATTACTAATATTGTAAGCAAAGATGGATAGTGGCTAGCAGTGGAATCCAAGACGCGCGTTTCGTCCTATTTGGGACTCGTCTCGAAAAGTGTTGATACAAAAATCTTAAAACGCATAGCGGCTGGAACAGAAACAACGGCAAAAACGTTGATCTCTGAATAAAAACAGTCAAGTTAAAGCCAACACAATACCAAGTGAAGTTAATATTACTAATAGTTAATAGAATGTAGCAGCAACTGCAAAGATACTCCACATCCTCTTCGGTAAGATTTGGGATGAAGAACAAGTACCAATAGACTGGAAAAAAGGACTTCTCATCAAGATACCAAAGAAAGGCGATCTGAGCAAGTGCGATAACTACAGGGGCATCACTCTTCTCTCAATACCAGGAAGTTTTCAACAGAGTATTGTTAAACAGGATGAAGGATTCCGTAGACGCCCAATTTCGAGATCAACAAGCTGGATTTCGTAAGGATAGATCGTGTACAGACCAAATCGCAACTCTACGTATCATTGTGGAACAATCAATCGAATGGAATTCATCACTCTACATCAACTTCATTGACTACGAGAAGGCATTTGATAACATGGACAGGACAAGACTATGGAGGCTTCTTCGACACTACGGCGTACCTGAGAAGATAGTCAATATCATACGAAACTCCTATGATGGACTAAACTGCCAAATCGTCCACGGAGGACAACTCACCGACTCATTCGAGGTAAAGACCGGTGTTAGACAAGGTTGCTTACTCTCACCCTTTCTCTTTCTCCTGGTGATCGACTGGATCATGAAGACATCAACAACTGGAGGAAATCACGGGATACAGTGGACAGGCAGGATGCATCTTGACGATTTAGACTTCGCGGATGATCTGGCTCTTCTATCACAAACGCAACAACAAATGCAGGAGAAAACGACCAGTGTAGCAGCAGCCTCAGCAGCAGTAGGTCTCAATATAAACAAAGAGAAAAGCAAGACTCTCCGATACAATACAATATGCACCAATCAAATTACACTTGACGGAGAAGCTTTGGAGGATGTGGAAATCTTTACATATCTGGGCAGCATCGTTGATGAACACGGTGGATCAGATGCAGATGTGAGGGCGAGGATCGGCAAAGCAAGAGCAGCATATCTGCAAATGAAGAACATCTGGAACTCAAAACAATTGTCAACCAACACCAAGGTTAGAATTTTCAATACAAATGTCAAGACAGTTCTACTGTATGGGGCGGAGACGTGGAGAACTACGAAAGCCATTATCCAGAAGATACAAGTGTTTATCAACAGCTGTCTACGCAAGATACTTCGAACCCGATGGCCAGACACTATCAGCAACAAGTTACTGTGGGAGACAACAAACCAGATTCCAGCGGAGGAAGAAATCAGGAAGAACCGCTGGGAGTGGATTGGGCACACTTTGAGGAAATCACCTAATTGTGTCACAAGACAAGCCCTCACATGGAATCCTGAAGGCCAAAGGGGAAGAGGAAGACCAAAGAACACATTACGCCGAGAAATGGAGACATACATGAGAAGAATGAACAAAAAATGGATAGAACTAGAAAAGAAGGCCTAGGACAGAGTGGGTTGGAGAATGCTGGTCGGCGACCTATGCTCCATTGGGAGTAACAGGCGTAAGTAAGTAAGTAAGTAATAGTTAATAGATGACATAGTTGAAATGTATACACATCTTCAGTGATAAATCTCATGCCTATTTAATTGAGGTAAATATATATTTCTATTAATGTTTATCCGCTTACTAATATATAAATGATAAGCAGTTTAAATGTAACAATATTAAGATTTTAAAAGAAAGCATTTAATTTAATTGCTTGTTTACAATCAGTTATTAACAGTAATAGGTCAAACATTATTTTATGATGGAGATAATCAGAACCATATGCTTTTTCCATTTATACATACAAAATAATGACCTCATTTAAATTGCTATATTACTACGTTATAAGGTACTCATCATATAAACATGTGTAAACTTGTTTGTAAATAGATCAGTGAAATACAATTTTTATTATAAAAAAATATGTACAGATTAAATGTGATTTCGATAGTGAAATCCAAAAGGGTACAAATATAGATTTAACTAGCTGAAGTCATATCCCCAGATTGAAGCATAAGTGTAGTGTCATTTTAAATAAGTACCCTATAATTACTTACTTATTGACGCCTGTTATCCCCTTGTGAAGCACAGACCACCGGTCGAAAATCTCAAGCCTGCTCTGTCCTTGGTTATCCTTTCCAACTGTTACTGACCTATAATTGGAAGAAAGGTAATTACTTCCACTCTAGCGTTAAGCATATACTTCATGAAAATTACTAATAGTGAAAATGACAATTGAATGTTGACGATGCTGGAATAAGAATATTACGTTTTAAACGATACACTAGCATCTAAGAAACTTTCAAGTTTGAAATTAATTTCAGGAACTATTTATATGGGTGGATAATGCATTTAAAAGTTATAAGTTGAAAGATACAGCATATATATTAAGCGTCAAAAATCAGTATTCATGATCTGATTCACATTCTATTGGTGAATGACTGAAGTATCCAAAGTCATTTCCAGTGACATTATACAATAGTTGCAGTCATTAACAACTAGAGAAAAGATTAAACGGAGAGCACAGAACCAAAGTAACAAAGGTTACTGTAGTTGGTCTGGCGTTATAAAAGTGCTAAGTTATTAAATGATCTACCTATTGGGATAGATATAATTCAAATTAATCAGTCTAACTAGGGATACTGTAGGTGTAAAACATCTGCTAAAAGGAAACTTTAATAGATAAGCTCATTTATAACAATGATCGGACATTTTATACCCCTATTATTTCCCTAGTGAAATGGAAGATATTCAAAGGTATAAACATATTTAAGAAGTTTCATAGGAGAGGCCATCATCGATTCGATAAACAAACGATGTCAGTGATTTTATTTGACGAACAGATTGCGGGAAATTATTCCAGAGTTTCTAAAATTTACTGGTAGAGTAGTTTACATGCAGAGAAGATTTAAAGTGAGACTGTTTCATTAATTATAAAGGGTTACAGATACTATAACCAGGCTTTCTTGTGTATTGGATTGCTTCAGTAAATGTAAAAGATAGTATTTTTTAAGACATTCTGAAAAAAATTATTAAATTTGGTTTAAGTCTTTGCCTCCATGAAGAGTTGAGTCTCTTATCTTGATACGTCTGGATTTGTAGTTTAAGGTACAACCATTCCCAAGAATGCGAAGTATAATTCGCCTTTAGATGAGTTTCAACCTCGATCGATCCTTTATACAAAAACTACTACGAATAAAAGTGCAGTATTCTAGAAGTCATCAGCCAGATACTTTGTACATTAGAATATGTGAGTCATTGTCATAGGCGTTACAAAGTAAGCAACTCAGAATTCGTTGGACATCTGTTTGGAGATCTGTTCTGAGGAGGACAAACTGTGGAAATATCCGATTATAAAAGCTACAATATATAATGGTTTGTATGTTGTACACCAAAAATTTACTTTTTTCAAAGAATGTGAAATAGTAGCAAAAATAATCAAATGTGCACAGGTTTGATCGAAGACTGAAGACCCGTAAAAGTAATTCCTTTCACATTATGATGTTTTCAAATTTATAGTTAAGCACATTTATGTGAACGATAGACTGGAAGTGTTGAGATTCGATTACCACTTTTCAAAAGAAACACGGTTATATTATTCCATAACACATTAATCACATTTCACAATAAGTACTTTGCAAAGTATTACACTTAATATCAACATTACTGATTAAAAATTTGTATTCATTTCTGTATATTAAATAATGACTTACGCCTGTTATCCCTCGTTGAGGAGCATAGGCCGCCCACCAGCATTATCCATCCAACCCTGTCCTGGGCAATACTTTCTAGTCCTTTTCTGTTGTTATTCATCCTTATCATATCTGCTTCTATTTACCAGCGTAATGTGTTCTTTGGCCTTCCTCTTTTCCGCTTCCCTTCCGGATTCCAAGTTAGGGCTTGCCTCGTGATGCAGTTTGGTGATTTCCTCAATGTATGTCCGATCCACTTCCAACGTCTTTTCCTGATTTTCTCTTCAGCTGGAAGCTGGTTTTTCCTCTCCCATAAAACGCTGTTGCTGACAGTATCCATTCAGTGAATGTTGAGTATTTTGTGTAGACAACTGTTTATAAATTCTTGTAACATCTTGACGATGGATGTAGTAGTTCTCCACGTTTCAGCTCTGTACGTACAGTAGGACTGTCTTGACGTTCTTATTGAAGATTCTCACTTTGAAGTTAGTTGACAGTTGTTTTGAGTTCCATATTTTTCTTCAATTGTAGAAATGCTGTCCTTGCTTTGCCAATCCTCGCCTTTACATCTGATCAGATCATCCTTGTTCATCAATGATGCTAACCAGATAAGTGAATGTTTCCACCTCTTCCAGAGTTTCGCCATCAAGTGTGATTGGGTTGGTGTTCTCCGTGTTGCCATTTGAGAATCTTGCTTTTTCCTTTGTGTATGTGAGGCCTATTGATGCAGAGGCTGCTGCTACATTTGTTGTTTTCGTCTGCATTTGTTCGTGTGTATGAGATAGGAGGGCCAGGTCATCTGCGAAGTCCAAATCATCTAATTGTTTCTGAGATGTCCATTGTATTCCGTGCTTCCCCTCAGATGTCGAAGTCTTCATAATCCAGTCAATCACCAGAAGAAAGAGGAAGAGGGAGAGTAGACAGCTTTATCTGACTCCGGTCCTTACTGGAAATGCATCTATCAACTGTCCTCTATGCACCACTTTGCACTGTAGTCCGTCGCATGAGTTCCGAATAATGTTGACAATCTTCTCAGTAACTTCATAGTGTCGAAGAATTTTCCATAATGTTCTCCTATCCACACTGTCAAACACCTTCTGATAGTCAATGAAGTTGTTGTATAGTGACGAATTCCACTCAATTGATTGTTCAACGATGATCCGTATTGTCGCAATTAGGTCTGCGCATAACTGATCCTTACGGAATCCAGACTGTTGATTTCGAAGTTGAGCGTCTACTGCATCTTTCATCCGGTTCAGCAACACTGTTGGAAACTTTTCCTTGTACTGACAACAGTGTGATGCCTCTGTAATTCACACATTTGCTCAGATCTCCTTTTGATTTGTGTGATGACCAACCATCTTGACTTCTTCGATCGTTGGTGGAGTGACAACTATAGGAAGGTCTGTGTGTGCTGCTTCGATGTCCGGTGGATTCAATGGAGCTGGTCTATTGAGTAGTTCCTCGAAGTATTCTGCCCATCTGTCCCTCTGTTCTTGAATCCCCGTGATTGTCTTTCCTTCTTTGTCATTGACTGGTCTCTCCGGTTTACTATATCTCCCTGTTAGTTTCTTCGTTGTATCACATGGTTGTTTCATACTTCCTTCTCTTGCAGCTTTTTCCGCCGTCGTTGCTAGTTCTCTCATGTATTTCTGTTTGTCGGCTGTAATACTCTTCTTCACTTGCTTGTTTGCCTCTGCGTACTCTGCTTGCGCCTTGACTTTCTCTGCTCGTGTTCGACTGTTGTTGATTGCTGTCTTTTTGCTCTTCTTCCTTTCTTCAATCTTGTCCAGCGTTCCCATAGAGATCCATTCCTTATTGTGATGTTTCTTGCAACCCGGAACCTCCTGACACGTTGAATTTATTGCTTCCTTGATCCCTTTCCAGTTGTCCTCCATCGTAGTTTCTTCTTCTTTCAGTAGATCCTGTAAAGCTTGTAACCTGTTGTTGAAAGTCATCTTGAATTCGTTGAGTTTGTTAGTATCTCGAAGGAGGGTTGTATCTAACCTTTGTAATGCTGTTCTCCTAGTTGTCCAGTGTTTCTTTATCTTCAGTCTCATCTTGGCCACAACTAGGTGGTGACCAAGTGGTGATCTGAGGCTATATCAGCTCCTCTCCTGGTTCTTACATCTTCCGTTTTCCTTCGGAATTTTTTGTTGCAAATCTCTCCCCATTTTCATTTCTCTCTCCCAGTCAGTCCATGTCATCCAATTATATCTTCATATCCTGTGTTGTCCAGTCCGACTTTAGCATTTAGATCTCCCATCAGGATTGTCAGGTCCTTTCTTGAGCACTTAGCTATGATTGATTGCAGCCTCGAGTAGAACTGATCCTTATCGTCGTCGTTGCTATCATTGGTGGGTGCATAACGTTGGATAACTTTCATTGTGATCCCCTCCTTCTTTGTTTTGAATGATGCTTTGATAGTTCTTGATCCATGAGATTCTCATCCTACAAGTGTATTTCGTGCTTCTCTGGACAGCATTAGAGCAACTCCCTGAGTGTGTGTAGCATTTTCCTCTTCGTGACCGGAGTACAAAAACATCTCTTCCATATTTAGCCTTTGCTGTCCAGCTTGTGTCCAATGAGTTTCGCTGATTCCGAGTACTGCCAATTTGTATCTCCTCATTTCCATTGCTATTTGGCTAGTCTTCCCGGTCTCCTAGATTGTCCGGACGTTCCACGTACCTATGAAAATTATCGCTCTGTTTGTTAGAATGGACATCGGCCTCATGACTTTGGAAGAATCTCGGCTTTCATCCTGAGGCGTCATAATTCTTCCTTCAAGTGCCGGGGCAAGGTTTAAATGGTTTGAATTATTTTTTCTGGTTAGCGTTTTTTTAGTGAGTTAGTTTTCTACGGGATGGGGTCGCTAACCCCAACTCTCCTCCTTTGTGTGGGCTTGGGAAAGGCAGTAACTCTAGAAAAGCTACAGACGCAGTTATATTAAATAATGAAGTTCGTTTTTATGCAACTTGAACTGTGACAAATCCTCACTTTGTTGATATACACTTTAAATTTCCCTTTAAAATAATTCATATATCCACTCTAATATAGTCTTTTCATCAAATAATTTCATACTATACTCTTTAGTGAAACAACAACAAAGTGACACCGAAAACACTACATTATTTAAATATTTTAGAATTCTAGTTAAAAATTTATCATAAACTTATATTATAAAAGTAATATGAATTATAATTAATCACTCAAAACAATTTACATTGGATAACTATCGATTATCCTATACAAATTCAACATCAGTAACTAATCATAAGGGTGAAATCAGATTTCAATACTAAAAGTGTTTTGCTAGAGATTGTTTTGTTTTAATTCACTCATTTTAGTTACATGTGACCATTTTAAAAAACAAAATGTCCATCTTCTTTTTTCATGAATTTATTTTATTGATAATGATTAAATGACCTGTTTGAATTTTATTTCTTTTCTAGTTATTATAAAGATAAAGTAACGTTGATAATAAGTAATAAGTTTATTATTATTATTATTATTAAATGGTACAAAAAATGAAAGAAAAAAAAGATTTATGTATTTGTTTTAATTAAATATCAGGGGCCATTGACTATTCAAATCGATGACATTGACTACTTCTTAAACTCTGTAGATACATCTATTTGTATATATTCATGTATATATACATATTAATGACAGTGTTTCTAAGGGTACGTGATATAATTAATATAACTATACCTTTAGTTCAATTTAAAAATTAAATCAAATTGGTTTAACTCACCACTACTATATTTTCTTA